>NC_084534.1:25304470-25504470 GCF_024500275.1 Phycodurus eques | reverse complement strand
TTGTTTGGTGATGCCATTTACTCAGTCCTAACTTTTGATTTCTGACATGATTGCAGATGACAAAAAGGTGAAAAAAAAGAAACTGGACAAGAATAAAGAACCAGACAAAGAAAAAGAGAGAGAGACAAAAAAGAAAGCCAAAAGTGTCCCCAAAAAGAAGAAAGGTGGGGCAGTCGTAGCGTTGAATGTTCTTTGCAACTCAACAAATTGTCTATTTGCCTGATCAAAATCAGCAGGTTCAGTCACAGAAGACGACGACGAAGAGGACGAGGAAGACACTCCGAAAAAGAAAACCAAGAAAAAGACAACCAAAGACAGCTCGCCGTCCCCAAGTGTTGCCAGAGAAAAAAAATCCAAATCAAAAGGTGCATTGTAGCAAGACTTGGTAATCATAGCTGATGTGTTGTTAATGGATTACCGTACGTGATTTGATTGTGTAACTGACTGTCGACACGTTTACCTCTAATATTGTCATAATATACCTCACGGTGGCGTTCATTCATGAGTCCATAAAGTGAAACGTGTCATCGGGCTTCACCTCGTGAACATCTGCTCGCCGCCAGCGAATATCTGCAACTCCTATCAGATGTTGACACAAAGTGCTTCATCAGCTCTTTTTCAGCCTCGGCCTCTTAAACGTTTTAGCTGGAGAGAGGAAAGGACCTGACGTTAAGTCTTTTGACAGATGTGAGCGACTGAAGTTCTCTGAGGGGGGGGAAAGAAAAACACCCGTAAAGAAAGCAGGATCACATGCTTGAATGTTATTCATGCTCCAGATCGGTCCTCATCTTTGCTAACTGATACTGTTAATAATCCATCCAGCATTTTTAACTCAATAAAAAATATTTAAAAAAAACAAAAACAAATGTCAGAGTACAACATAAATTGGTTTAAAGGGAACATGTGGAAAATGTATTTTTTTAATTACTTGTATACCAATAGTTGGCTCTCTGGAGTGCCTGCCCACCCATCAAGTGCGAAACTAAACAACCAACTAAATCTCTTATCATTCTCTTTATTTCTTAAAATGTGTCTTTTGCGGTTTCGCCACACTGTGATGTAACAGTGGGCCTCATTTACATAATAAGAATCCATACACCAAGTTTTAAGCAGCTCCTCTGTCTGAAACACGATCTTGCGGCGGCACAATCATGCAGAAACATCCACATCCACCATGAGAACGTTAAAACCAAACGGTAAGCAGAGCTGCCTTGAGTTTTGTTGGCCGCACAGATTAGCATTAGCTAATGTCTTTAGCGTCAGATAAACTCAACTCAACTTTATTTCTACAGCACTTAAACAACCGCAGCTGTGACAAAGTGCTGTACATAATAATTAATATTAATAATAATACAATCATACATAAATAATGAGTAAAACTGCTTTAACGAAAAGTCTGACTAACCATTGGCCCGGCAATAATGAATAGGGCGGGGTGAGGGCTAGTACTGAAAAGAATTCTGATTTCAGCAAGACAAGAAAGAGGGTGTAAAGTGTACTATAGTTCCTGATCCTCACGGTATTTTGACAGTATTTTGTCACAAGCATTTTTAAAAATGGTGGGAAAATGCATAATATGTCTCATTTAATTAAATGATTGGACAAGCTACATTATCTCTCACGACTGATTTATAGAGATGCGTAATTCAAAGTGAATTTGCAAGCATGCCTTCACAATTCAAAGCTACTAACTGTATTTGTGTCTTGTGTCATCATTTGATTTACGGCCTAATGTGGCTTGAAGAGAAAGAATTGTAATGGAGTGAAGGAATTTCCAATTGTGTTTTGATTTATGGCAATCTAAATAAAAGGTTCAAGTTTATTTTCTTAAAAATTTACAATCGCAACATCTCTTCATGGTTCATTTGTTTCCTCAGACTACAAGGATTCCGACGGAAAGGAGAAGAAGTCCAAGTCAAAAGAGAGAGACAAAAAGAAGGAAGCAGCGTCCCTGTTCCAGATAAACGGCGACAAGGACTCGAAGAGCAAGAAGAAAGGTGATTACAAAAAAACACGCCCGGTGTTTTCCTGTGATTGACAAGCTCAGCTCATCTTTCATCATCACAGCGGTACAATGCACTGGAATAACGGTGACGTCTACACGCATCAAGGAGTCAATTGCCCTAATTTGTGTTCTTAATTACACCCACCCAAAGCGGCCGCCAAATCGGAAAGTGACGACAGCGAAGAGGGGACCAAGTCGACAAAGTCCAAAAAGAAGTCCGCCGCCAGCTCCACGTCGTCTTTGTTCCAAACGTCAGGAGACAAAGACAAAGAAAAGAAGACTAAGAAGAAAGGCAAAGTTGCCACATGCTTGCTCCTCTTTTTTAACTACTGGCACTAATTCAAAACTGTTGTTTATACTCCAGCAAAGGCAGAAGAGAGCAATGATTCCGAGTCCGAAAAAGAAGAAAAATCCAAAAAGAAGAAGGGCAAAGGAAAGAAGAAGAAGGTATCAACAAGACACTAAAGTGGGGTAACACACATCCCGATTTTTAACGTCTTAAACATTTTTTCTTTTCACATCACAATCACAGTCAGTGTCAGATCGTGAGTATTAAACATGTTTAGCATTTACGATGGTCGGCCCTGAGCAGATTGGGGAGGAAAGATTACTCTTAACACACCACAAGCAAGGTAATCTTTTGCAAAGGGGCGGGGAATGCCTAAATTCAGCCTGATTATCGGTATGCGTGTACTGTACTTGGCTTAAGGTCGTGTTCACAGTTGGGGTTTGGTACTCTGCTCGAGAATAGAACAAATATACATTATGTGCACATTTGGTGCGGTTAGCTTAAACTGGGCATAAGGTTTTAGAAGTGTGACGTTTAAATCCCAACTCACCATTTACGAGTTAATCGCCTACTAATCACCTTTTCCATGGCGAACCCTCGAAATGTTCAGCACTCTTTGACGCCACGCTCCGGAAAAAAAGCTTTGACCATCTGCCTAAAACACCCGCTTCCAATTGCGGCCCTGGAATTGCCCCTAAATGGCTATTTTCAACCAAAATGCTTGCCTTCCTGTTCAATTTCGGAAATGGGTCCTCAAGACTTTTTCATGAGTCCCGTTATGATAGATTGACTCAATTCCATGGAGATTGGCGAAAAGTGCTGAACAAACAAATTAAAACTTTCCAGGAGCCGCGACTAAGGGAATTTGCCCCAAATAGCCACTTCAAACCAAAATCGTGGATGTCCTGTTCAATTTCCAGCATGGATCCTTGAGACTTTTTTTGTGCGTTCTGTAACGATAGACGTGTTCACCTATTTTTGTGGTCAAACTGGTGTCGGGGGTGGATTTTATTTCATTTTTTATGATAACTTTCCATGGGTAGTGAGTGAGTGAGTTTTTGGGCAGTCCTGTGCAGCAGGGTTCAGATGATAGCCTTCACGCTTGACCAGATAAACCGCACTCAGCGCAAGCGCAATCATACCAGAGTTTATAGAAGCACACGTGACAAGTGTGAACACATCCTTAGGAAGCCTTGAATGTCTTCTTCTGCTTCGGCCTGTAGCCGACAATAATGACTCCTTTGTGAGCAGGAGAGAGCGCCATCACCAGAGATTGAGTTTGACAACTTGGAACAGTTTGTGATGGAGCCGGCGCCTCAAGGCGCGACCGTCAAATGCAGAGTGACTCGGGACCAACGGGGGATGGATAAGAGCATGTATCCTCTTTACTACCTTCATCTTGACAATGAGAAGAAGGTCTGTAGGAGTTTTGTTTCCTTTATTAAGATATTAGAGAACATGTATATCACGTACGGCAGGAACGGCTATCGACAGAAGAGACTCGTGGTTCTCAAATTGTGGTTCCGAGACCCTGTGAAATAATTTGCCAGAGATCATTACATCATACCATGTAAAAAAAGTGCATACCTACTGTACATATAAGGATCAGCGTGCAAATAAAATAAACATAATAAACCAAGTGCTCCTCCCTTTCTCGCGTTGGGCCAATTAAAAGTTCTGATATGATTGTGACGTATGTAAATCAGATATCGCTGCTTGAATATATTTTTTTAGGACAAAAGGGATATTATTGCAACGATCAAGTTTTCTTGAACAAAAGCTGTACAAAAAGCGTGCGTGGGAAAATCTGCAGGTAATTGATACCAGCCCCTAAAAATTTGAATAATTGCCTATAGATGCCAATCATGCCACGAGATGGCAGCAAATCTGGACCTTTGTCAGAATGAAGCTCCTGAACACACTT
Source organism: Phycodurus eques (assembly GCF_024500275.1). Classification (NCBI taxonomy): domain Eukaryota; kingdom Metazoa; phylum Chordata; class Actinopteri; order Syngnathiformes; family Syngnathidae; genus Phycodurus; species Phycodurus eques. Next base: position 25,500,252 of record NC_084534.1, on the reverse strand, counting down.
CAACATAGTTCCTTGGCACCAAGATACCATGAGACTGGGGCAAAGCACTGCTTTTGTCAAAATGAAGCTCCTGAACTCACAAGATCATAGTTTCCTAGGAGGTTTTGTTTTTCACATATTGCAACTTGTTTTTTTGTTTGTTTTTTTTTTACCCCAAAAATAATTTCTTTTCATAGCATTCTGATTATCTTCTTGAAAATAACTTTTTAATTCCTATGGCATTCAGAATTACACATGGTGGTTTTGTTTAATTGGCATTAGAATTAGGAATTTCGATGGACCCAAAAAGTTGTGATGCAAGTTTCTGAACTGGTAAAAGCGTAAATGTTTCATTAACGACGACTTATATTTTGTTTCTTTGTAGACATTTCTGTTGGCTGGCAGGAAGCGAAAGAAAAGCGCGACTTCCAATTATCTCATCTCCATTGACGCCACGGATTTGTCGAGAGGTCGCGATAACTTTGTAGGAAAGCTGAGGTACTACGGCCATTCAGTCAAGGCTGGATTTACACAAGAGGTCCTGATGCCCAATTCCCATTTACTGTCTATTCCCATGTAAAGTATCTCACAAAAGTGAGTATACCCCTCTCATATTTGTAAATAGTTTATCGTATATTACATAACACTGAAGACATTACACTTTGCTACAATGTGTAACGTATTTAGTGTACAGCTTGTATAACAGTGTAACTTGACTGTGCCCACAAAATAACCTAATGCACAGCTGTTAATGTCTAATCTGCTTGCAACAAAAGTGAATACACCCCTCAGTGAAAATGTCCCATTTCTGCCCAAAGTGTCAATATTTTGACTTTGACACACCATTGTTTTCCAGCACTGCCTTAACCCTTGTAGGCATGGAGTTCACTATTGTTTCACGGGTGTCCATTGGAATCCTCTTCCATGTGCCACTTGAACCCTGTAGTGTAAATCCAGCCCGAAATGCAGATGCGAGTAAACACTGATTCAACATCTGCTTCCTCGCGTGTTGTCCAGGTCAAATTTAATGGGCACCAAGTTCACTGTCTTTGACAATGCTCTGAATCCAGAAAAGGCCCTCCCAGATATGTCCAATGCGCGGCAGGAGTTAGCAGCCATCATCTACGTACGTCATCCCAAATCTTCATCAATCTCCGTATTTTGTCACACTGAAATTGAAATCTCTATTGCCTCACATCAGGAAACAAATGTGTTGGGGATGAAGGGGCCCAGAAGGATGGCGGTCATCATTCCGGGCATGGACAAGCACAACGAGCGAGTACCCCTCCGACCCAGAAATGTGAGTGTAACCGAGGCAGTCTTAGTTTAATTTGTTCCGTGACCAAGCCCGTAACTCTATTTACTCATATAGTCAATGACTATTTTTGTCTAGTTGAAGCTCCTCAATTCACTTTAGCGTTTATCAGTATCAGTGACTAGTGACTGACTGTATGTGAGTGTCTGGGCGTGAGTTGTGGCCAACAGCAGCTCTTTGCGAGTGTTTTCATTTGGAATTTGTGTGTTTGACTGTTTTGTCCTGATCGGTAAACGACTGAAAGTGCGACGGTGACTTTGGCTCTCGTTGCCCACATGTGAGGGCATTAAAGTACATTCAGCGCATTTTTTTCCCCACTTGACTTGTAGGGAGGCATATCTGAAAATTGCTCGTTAAACACGGACTCGCAACACAAAGCAAAAGAAATAATAAAAAAATTGACTTAGTGATGTCCCCGTTGCTTGAAAAATTCGTAAATTGGGGCACTTGTGAGTCAAGGTATTTGTAACATCAAAAGCTCGTCAGTGTGAAGAAAAGCGCGCCACTCTGAGCTGGTGTTTTATGATTCTCTGAATCTTCCCAGGACTATGACGGCCTGTTGATACGACACCAGAATAGAAGGATGGAGAATCTGATTGAGCTTCACAATAAGACGCCCGTGTGGAACGAGGAAACGGCATCGCATGTGCTCAACTTCAACGGCAGGGTCACCCAGGCTTCCATCAAGAACTTCCAGATCGTCCACAGCAAAGACTGTGAGTCCAATTGACCTTTTTGTAAACACCAACCTCTCCTCGTACAGTCCCTACCGTAATGGTCCATACCAAAGATGCCGAATCTATTCATTATACAAGATAAATATCCAACTAATCTATCTTTAATCTCGTGCTCTTGACAGTTATTTAACTACCCATTTGAGAATGTACAACGATAGCATACTGTATACGTACCTACCTACACATTTGCGTACAAACCTAGCCACCGAGCGACCAATTTACCAATCTGTAAACCTATCTGCTTATATATAAACGTACAAACCACCAACCTATGCACACCGACGTACCAATCAGTAGAACTACCTACAGTAGGCCTGCACAAACCTAATTTGGCAAAACTACCAACCTACAGTACATTTGGACATACTAAGGGTTGAACCGATTAGTCGGTTAGTAAACGAGTTCACAACTCCACACCGACGTTGAAAGGTTAAAGTCAGTCATTGCTAATCGTGTCTTTGTCTTGTCGTTCGACCGCTAACACTTACTAATCTACATAGAGCTACTTAATATACTGTATCTACTGTAACTACCTTGCTAAACAAATGTACACACCTCTCTCCTGACTACCAACTGATCAAAACACCAGCCAACCCACCTGCCCACTGTCGCTACCTAACATTTCGTCTCTCTTGTCTTTCAGTGGACTACATCGTGATGCAGTTTGGCCGAATAGCCGACGATATTTTCACGCTGGACTACAAGTACCCCATGTGCGCAGTGCAGGCCTTCGCCATCGCGCTCTCTAGCTTCGACGGGAAAATCGCCTGTGAATAAGTGGTATTCGTTGCATCTGAGGGCCGCATGCGGTACACTCTCACACAAACACACGTCAGACCAACCCAGGCCTTTGGATACCCCGTCAAACGTTCTCTCTTAAGCGATCTGCGCTTTCAACAAATGACAGCTGAGTGAATGTGACAATACCTGCTGCTGCTCTGCCGCCGTTCTCTAAGGCGTGTTGTTCCCTCCCCGCAGAAGTGCAAAAAAGAAAAAGATGGGCTCACGCTGTCATTTGATCCGTCTTGGCACCTGGAGAGTCCCGTTTTGATTCCAATTGAATTCATTGGAAACATTTTGTGTCAATTTGCACGTCACTGACGATTTTGATCACAGGAAAGTTAATCGCTATCATCATCACAGCATAGTTTTATTTTTTTGGGGGGGGGGTTTATTGTTACAATGTTATTCGGTCGTTTATGACATGAACATTTTTAGCTGACTAATTTAAATACAGTATGAACTAAATGAAGTTGTGTTGCACATGGATACCCACACAAAAGTGCTGGTACCCTTAGAAAAAACAAAACACTTCTGTTATGACTATTATTTGATCAAATGTGCAGATCATTGTTCTTCAATAAAAAGCATGTAATGTATCTCAACATTTCCTTCTAGCTGGAAAATGACGAAAGAGCAGATAATAATTTTTTAAAACTCAAACTTTTGAGCTACCGTGGATAAAAAAGGTCTACACACCCCTTACTAGAACAGCTGAACTTTATTTGGGGTTAAGTAGTGGTGGCAGTTGTGTGCTGAAACCCATTCAGCATGAGTTTGAATGTGTTTGGTGAATTCTGAACACAACCACGTCCCCGTTCTAAGAGGGTGTGCACACTTGTGCAACCATGTTATTTAAGCTAATTTTAGAACGCCTTGTAAATATTTATAGGTCACAGTAATGGTGGAAAACAGTTTTGAGATGATTTATCTTGGTCTAATTTTTTTGTATCACAATAATCTGGCACTTGAACAGGGGTGAGTAGAATTTGGACATCGGCAATTTTTTTGTTTCATTCCTTTAGATTTATTTTTAACTCCAATATTACTAGTGCAATTATATTTATACTACATGCAAACTCTTTACCAAAGTGTGTGTATATTTAGTTTTCCTGTGGGTAGTTTTTATTTTCATTCCTGTAAGTGTAGATGTTGGTTTCCGACTGTACATTTTTTCAACAATGTATTTTGTTCCATTTATAGGTCTTCTACGATAGTGTTTCTCAACCTTTATTGAAACAAGGCACATATTTTGCATGAGAAAAATCTCACTGCACACCACCCAAAAACAATGTCACAATCAGTAAATATATTGAAATAACGATGATCTTGTCTCATTTCAGTCACAAATGGATTCAGTGTGAAATGTGGTCCTGTTGGCTTAGTTTAGCTATTATTCTGTTTTACGACTGGCAACAGGTGGCTACACATCTTAATTGTATCTTTTGCCATCTGGTGTAAGAGCATTTAGTTGCTCTGCCTGTCGCTATACGTCTCGGGCACAGATGAACAAAGACACAATATTTGTAGTAAATAAAAATAATTTTCGGCCCAGTTAAGTGAAACTGGCTGTGGAAAGTGGTTGGGAATCACTGTTGTATGGCCACTTTATTTAATAAAGTATGTCAATTCAATGACTTTGACTTGAGATTTGATTGTGTCACAAGCATGCATGGTTTTAATTTATTTTTATTTTTTTTAAATCAGCAACATTGTCTATAATGATTTTGAATGGAGACGAGTAGCCCTCCTTTACTGAGGCCATGCCCCGCAGACTCTGTTGACATGTTAGATTTATATAATGTTTTATAGCTATCTTCAGCGTAAAAGCCGGCGGCTTTGCATATCATCAGATAGGTTTGAGCCACCCCGAAGCTGCTCTCCAAATGAAAAACCTGTTTGAGGTGAAAGCTCAGAGGCCAAGTGAGAGAGAGGTGTGTATTCTGCCTCAACCTGCTCAGGCGGTTGTCCAAACTTGCAGGTTCATTGAGTCCTTAAAGCTGCGGCCTTTTCTGGATGGATGTTCTCAAAAGCAAGCTCTTTCTCGCTGCGACTTCCAGCACCAAACATTGCCATTTTCCTCTTTTAGATGTTCAACTGCCCACCTTATTTGTGGACGAAGGCATTCCTTCAGAAATGCTTGCAACTATGTTGCTGACCAAAAGAAGGAGCTGTTGCAGGAGGGAAAAGTGTTCAGGGGCTGCAGGTTTTTTTTTTTTCTTCCTCCAAACGAAATACACACTATTTAAATTCATCCACTTCAAAAACACAATAAATGTTAACTCCTCCTAACCCACTAATACCAAACCCAAACCTACTAATCCTAACCCCTACTCTAAACTCAAAACATCTTTCCCCATTGAAATGAATGGAAATGCCATTAATCCGTTGAATTCCCCATATAACGACAACAAAAAAATTTGCAACATGATTTTGGAGAAAAATAGCACTCTACAGTGTTGCACTTTGTTAAAAATAAATAAATAAAATTCCTTAAATTACCAAATGTAAAGAATTAATCAGTTTGTACGTCATGATTTCATGCATTCATTGTGCGGCACCTGTTGTGCATGCTTTTACCACAATGTGGCAGTATAATACAAACATGCGTGTATACTAAAATGATGATCACAACTACTTAGTAGGCTGCCGCAATATTACTTGTTTTTCATAGAGGATAAAGAATGTATGTCCTTGAGTCGTGTTAGATTTTCTGTCTACATGAGCTTTTGCACCATTTGTGTTAAAGTATCCATTGTTAGAACACTGAAACATCAATGCTAGTTTTTTAGCCCCTCTATAGCATTTTGCATTGTGTGTTAGCATCAAGCTATATAACTTTGGTAAGAACATTTTATGACGTTGTTGGTGAAACAACATGTAGTTCTGTTGTCCTAAATAGCTTGAAGCAAAAACTTGGCCTTTTTTTTTTAAGAATATTTCCCTATTTTTCAAGATGCTTCTTGTTTTGAAATACACTGACTGTGTGCTGCTGCACAAATATACTTTAGGATTTTATATCAATTGCTGTTTCACTATGACAAGAGTGGACAAGTTAAGCTTGACCACATCCAACTGCACACATAACAGCCTGTCATGAAAGTTAGGAAACGTAAGTGTTCATATTAATTCTGCAACTATCCGCTGTTTCAGCCTTTATTAACAAAAGACAAAATGCTGACCAGAATGTCACTGAAATCAGACGGTTTCTCAAAGCGGCAGCTATCCCATAACGACAGGGTGGACGGCAATTTCAGGGACACGTGCAAATGTTCAGTATGATTATGAAAATAGAATATACTGTACATGACCAAAATCACTGACTTTTTTCCAAATAACTTGTTGTGTACAATAAAACCATATTTCTTTTCATTTAGTATCATTTAACCACTTATTACACAGACTGTAGTTAGCAGAGCAGTGTGTGGGACATGGCAAAATCACATATATTCAATGAAAAAAAAAATGGTATAAAATGAAGTAGACATTTTAAGAGACGTATCATTATACTGGTATGTGTGCAAATGTTTGGCTACTTATATGGTTGCTGTTTTTTTAAAGTGCTATAAAAATATAGTTGAGTCGAGTTGAGTATGAATTATTTCAAGTTTTGGGGTTGGGCGCCAGCAAATTCTGGAATCACCCGAAAGTAAAGTCATCAGGAAAAAAAAAAAAAAAAGTTGCGCCTTGAGACACGAGTGACACGTCCTGTGAGTTTTTCGAGGTACGAGCCGTTCTCCGGCCAATTTTTATTTTTTTGAGAACAAAATTCGAGATGCGAGTGTTGCATGGGATGTGAACTCAACTCACTTCACAACAAGCAGCAGTTTGGCAAACAGAGAAAATGTTTTCCAAAAAGAGCCTTGAAGCTGTTCATTTCAAGTTTCCTGTTAAACTAAACATTAAACAAAGAGAATGACACATATTTAAAACAACTACACGACTTTGCTTCCGTTAGCTTAAAACTAGCAGACAGTGCAAAATGCCATAGACGGGCTAACAAATAGCATCATTTTAAGCCTTTGGGTGACCAGTATTTGAACACAAAAGGTGCGGCAACACATGTAGATGGACATCATAACAATACTCAAAGGCATATTTTTCTTTATCCTTTGTGGAAAAAAACCCTGATTGATATTGTTGTAGTTTGCTGAGTCACTTGCATTAGTTGTGAAAGTCGTCGTGTCTGTACTGTGAGGAAAATATGAAGTTAAATTACTGTTGCTTTTGACAATTTCTACAATTTTAGTTTCAAAAATCGCTGCAAAAGCTGATTTTTATTTTATTTTTTTCACCCCCACATGACTTCCTCCCTCTAAAACCGACGCTTGTGATTGGCTCCCTTTGGTCATGTGCCATTCTGTGGCAGTCTCAAACATGACATATTTGTCCAAATATGACCTCAAAGTGCCAACTTGTGGTGCACTACATTAGTTTGTCTGAGATTTTGAATTTTTTTTTTTTGGGGATATAAGTCGGTTACTCCCCACCATGGACGGAAGAGGAGGCCGAGGACTGAAGCTCCCTCTGCCGCTCTCCAGCTCGCCGGAGTCCCGCCCCGTAGTTTGTTGATTGACGCTCACCAATGGTTCCTCGGCGGACATCTTTCTATTTTTTTCCCTCTCTCTCTCTCTCTCTCTCTCTCTCGCTCTCTCTTTCTCTCTCTCTCTCTCGCTCTCTCTCTCTCTCCCTCTCCCTCCCCCCTTCGCCTTCCCAGTGTAGTGCGTTGATTTCATACCAAAGTCATACTTAACATTCCACTTCTTCTGTCAAACCTCCGGAGAAAATATTGGGGCAAAACAAGGGCGCCGGTCGGAATTCGCAACTCCCCCCCCCCCTACCCCAACACCCCCCCCCCAAAAAAAGTTGCCATATTGCGCAAGTTTGTGTGGCTGGAAGAGCGAATTGTAACAAGGTAAGTTCCACGCAAAAAAAAAAAATGCTGCTTCTTGACTTTTTTTTTTTCCTTCTCCCTCTTCTCCACGCTCGCTCGCTCGCTGCTCTCCCTCCGTGAAGTTTTCGGATCATTGTCATTTTTGACATTTTTCCGCGGAGCGGGAGGGAAGGGAAGGGAGGAAGGAAGGAAACGCGCTGGTGTTGCGTCGACGCTTGCGTTGGGACTTCTTTGAACCGGACGGAGGGATGTCTTCGGCGGGGAAGAACCGGCGACGAGAAGGGGGTGGTGGGTGGGGGCGGGGGAGGGGGGGGGGGGGCTGCTGTTGGCACGAAATGCGACAAAAAAGAAAAAAAAAAAAGAACTCCGTGATTGTGTTTTGACAGCGGGAAAATCACACCGACATGTGTGCTTTATGTGTGTGTCGTTCCACGCAGCGGACGAGCAGAGCTGAACCGTTTTGGAGCGATTATATTGCCGACTGCTTGAGTCTGGTTCGGAACTCTGCATTTGCTGAGGTAAGAGAAACTTATTATTATTATTTTTTTAATATAAACTACACACTTGTCTGAAAATTGCCATGTGGCTAAAACAGTATTAAAGACTTCTAAAGACAGCTAAAATCAAATAACACTTGACATTATCAATTAATCTGATGATTCTGTCTGAAATGAATTTGGTTTGATGATACAGCTTCGGACTGTGCACATTTCGTACACATCAGACACAGTTTGATAGTGGTTTGAGGCCCTGGTTGCGCGAAATGGCATTGTCAGTGTTAAATTAAAATAACACCCATCGATCTATTTATCTTTACATCTATCGATTGGTCGATCTGTCCATCTATAAGAGAACGTCAGCGTTACTGGATAAGATCTGGTTTCAGGTTACATTTTGTGAATTTACGTTTTGTCCAAATCTGATCAGAATTAACATATTTCCCCCCCCCCAGTGCTTGATCATGTTTAATGGTGTGTTAAATTCAAATTGTTAAGATCTGGATTGAATTTGGTTACACGGCACAGCTTTTGACCTTGCACATGTTGTCCAAATCAGATATAATTTAACAATGGTTTAAGGGTCAAACTCAAATTGGATCAGTGTCTGACCCCGCATACACCAATCTAGTTATCTGTCTATCTATATGGGAATGCCAGTGTTCAATTTAAAATGATTGTTTTCATCAGATGTAGAGTGAATTTGGTTTCATGTTGCAGCTTGTAAAACTCAAATTTTCTTCAAGTCCGACAATATTCATCTGATTTAGTAGTGCCTGGTCAAGCTAAATGGGATTTTCTGTGTTAAATTAAAATTGGATGATGTGAATGAAATTGGATCTGGAATGAATTTGGGTTCATGATAGAGCTTCTGCTGAGCTGGCGATCTGTCTTTTCTGTATGGGAATGCCAGTGTTGAATTTGAATTACTGTTTTCATTACAACAAACTTAAATTGAAATTGGATCAGATCTGGACTGAGTTTGGTTTCATGTTACAGCGTATGAAACTGACATTTTGTCCAAAACCGATAATATTCGACAGACCTTTAAGTGCCTGATCATGTTTAATGGGATTGCCATTGTTAAATTCAACTTATTTTTCTCGTTACACCAAAATTAAATTCAAATTGTATTAGATCTGGAGTGAATTTGGTTTCATAATACAATGTTTTTTAAACTCACATATTGTACAGCCAGCACGGAGGACGACTGGTTAGGACATTGCCTCACAGTTCTGAGGACCGGGGTTCAAATCCCAGCCCCGCCTGTGTGGAGTTTGCATGTTTTCTACGTGGCTGGGTGGGTTTTCCCCGGGCACTCCGGTTTCCTCCCACATCCCAAAAACGTGTGGTAGGTTGATTGGAGACTCTAAATTGCCCGTAGGTGTGAATGTAAGTGCGAATGGTTGTTTGATTCCGTGTGCCCTGCGATTGGCTGGCGACCGGTTCGGGGTGTACCCCGCCTCCCGCCTGAAGATAGCTGGGATAGGCTTCAGCAGCCCGTGACCAGAGTGAGGATAAGCGATAACCATTAATGTTACCCCGTAGTGCTAATTATCAGGCCCCAAAGTAACTGTTTATCCCTTTTTTCTTTTTTTTTCCTCTTCTTCCCCCTTTCTTCTTCCCCATGACAAAATTGGTACTTGTGTGTTCCCAAGTTGTAAAATTGTCAATGTTTAAGCGTGCAAAAGCAGACAGTTTTGAGGGTGAGACCCAGTGACGAGCCATCCTGAAGTGGAGTGTACTCAGACTAATTACATAATGACAGGAGTGCCGCTGACGGCCGATAGTGACTTTGTTGCTTTTTTGTCTTGTTGAGTCACCCAAACGTTTAGCCCCTGACGGTATGGTTTTATTTTTTTATTTTTTCCTACGTTTGGAGTTTTAATCACAGGTCTGACTCAAAGAGTAGAATGCAGTCTGTCAGGTTGGCGACGGACGAGCAGAAAAACCTGTTAATGTTTCGGTTTGGCTGCCTCATTGTTGCAAACTAATTATCTTGTCACATTGTCTTTGTTGGCTAGTTAATTTGTGGGTTTGTGCGGGTTTCTTCTGCTTTCCCACTTTATTTTTTTCAACATTCATCTTATTTTTTTTCAGTGAATAACAAAACAATTAAAGTCTAGTTTTGTACAAACTCAAACTAGGGACACACTGATGCCAGTTTTTTTTTCAGGCCAAGACAAAGTAGTACTTCATGTGAGTACGCGCTGATACCAAGTACCAATATTTAATTTAAGCCATTACGCCTTGCAATTGAGATGAAAATGTGTTTTATTTGAATCAAGTATTGTTCCAAAACACAAAACTTTGATTCAACATGGCATAAGTTTTATTCAAATACAACAACAAAAATTAAAATTAGATGAAAAGTTTTTACCTTGAAGTATCGACGCACGTCTGACTTCTCCTACTACACTTGCCCGGTAGGTGTACGTGCTGCTTCTGTTGCTCAAACCTTGGCCTCAAGGGGGCAGTGTGGCTCACTAATGTTGATAATACATAGATTTAATGAAAATCTTTCTTGGCTAAGATGCAGTAATGAAAGAATAAATGCCTGTTAGTGTTGTTATCAGTTTTCTGTATCTGTTGCTGTGCCGTTTGTGTACGAATATTTGTTATAAAGGTTTATTGTATAACATCGATGTTAATTTCGTTAGCCTGTTTACGGCATTTTGCATTATGTCTTAGCTTTAAGATAGAAAACTTATGTAAGACGAAGCTTTTTGTGTTTTGTAAAATATAATCAGCATTAACTACAAACGCAAGAACAACTTTAAAACAACCTTAACTCTGATAAGAAGTGCGCTGCAATCATAGGTCGTGTTATACAAGGGTACACACATGATGACAATCCAGTAAAATTTGAACATTCTCCGCATTTTTGATCAAAGTAAGCAAAGACCCGATTATCAAATGTTTATAAAGATTATCCTGAGCGGTTATCCAGTGTTGTTTCAGGTTTGTCAAAGGGGAAACAATCCCAAATTTTTAAGGGGGCAAACATGTTCTTTGTGTCTAGACACATTATTTTGTTTGATATTGCATTTGAGGAATAAGAATTAAACTAATTAATTCATCAATTCTCATCCATCTCAGGGGGCCGCCATATTTGGCAATCTCGCCCTCTGCTGTCGACCAAAATTAACGTTGCGAACGTCACGTGACTAAACCCAGAAAAAAAGTAGCAGACTCCATCCCCTGTGTATGCTGCGATAACTATACGTACTACTACTATATGTTTAAGTACTATAAATGCACTACTTTTAAGACATTGTTGGGGATTTTTTTAAGATAGCGTTGTTTACTTGTTTTAAGAAATCTTGCCTCGTCAATTTTTCCTGTTTTATTTGTAGATATTTGGGCATAAATTAAGTAATATTTTTCTCATTTGTTACCTTTTTCTTATTTTTAAGCCTTTTTTTTTTGTTTTTAAGATCTTGGTAGCAGATAAGCAAACACTTAGCCTAGCTTCTTCTGTTTCTTCTTCTATTTGTGACAACTACTCTTTTTTTTCTTTGTATTTTACGGCAGTCTGGTTGCCCTGTTGCACCATGCTGACTCTCACAGGTCAGTCTTGGTACTACGGCAGACTTCTGCTTTGGTGGAGGAGATGATTGTCTCACTCATGATTGTCAGTGGAAATATCATTATGTCTTTACCGTGTAGTGTGCTGTGTTGGTCATCCCGAGTACACCACACATGATAGGAGCAGTAAGAACACACAATCATGTGTGAGGTCTCTCCCATTTTTGAAATGGGTTAAGCTGTTTAAAATGGCCACATGTATGTATGTAGACCACTTTAGAGTGGCAATCTGCGGTTTAAACTGTCCCCGATAGGCGACTGTCTTGCAACATGTGGAAGTGATGTTCTTAAATACAAACAAGCCGAGCCAAACATTGTTGTCCCGGGTAAAACGTGACACGCCAAGAAGATGCTTTATAATAGATGCTGTCGGGGAAGGAAAATCTGGAAGGGATTAAGCATTTTGCTGCTCTAACAGATTCCCTCCATTGTTCTTAAGCAGTGTGAATGTGTCGGGCCTCCCCGTGTTTCTCAATCGCCGCGGATTTAGCTTGTGCATTGGGAAGGGTTTTCAACTCCAGCCATGTCGTAGAGGTCAATTAGATTACTTGTGAGTTTTCGTGCCCTCAATGAGTCTTTGTCTTTTTTGGGTTTTTTTCTTCCTTGCCGTCCCCAGCTGTGTTCCTTCAGGATGTTTATCAGCTGCTCAGAGAGTCGGCGGTGAGCACGTTTTCTCTTGAAAAGTGTCACAAATAAAGAGAAACCATCTCATTTTGATTTGGTGGAGTTGAGAGCCTTGAGTGCGTCCTTTTGTTTGTTTGTTTTGGACGCTGGGCTGTTGACTCTTTGTCAGCGGTGGCGGTTTCACCCATTTGTGTTAAAACCTCCAGGAGAAAGGCTTAATGAGCCCTGGGCCCCATTTGTGCGCAGCTTGCGTTTGCCTTTTTAGCAACGGGCCCAAAAGTGGTCGCACGGCCCAAATGGTGGACACTTGCCCTTCTGTCGAGCCAGCCCTGAACAAAAAACGTTTGTGTGTGTGTACGTGTATATGTGATGAGCACACACAGCGGGCCTCGCAATGAAGCGCAAGGCCCTCAGCAGAAGGACATTAATGACAATTAAGCGGTACAATATGCACTTTGACGGATTCGCTGCCGAAAGGCCTGATTGCGCTACACACGGTGACCCTCAGAATTGCATGCTCAACCGCCAAAAACACAAATGTATGATGTAGGTGAAATGTATGTCGTATAATATTATTACCTTAATTTCTCGTATATAATGCACATTTCCCCCCCCCCCCCCCCCCCCCCCCCCAAAAAAAATGTAAAAAATCACTGGTGTGCATTATACATAGGTATAGGAGAAAATGAAAAAAACTTTCCCATTTTATAAATGTATGCCGCCATCTAGAGGTTATGAAAAAGCTGCACACGTTCATTTCAATATGCCACCGCCACCTAGAGGTTATGAGAAAGGTGTACACTTTCATTCTAATATGCCAGGGCCACCTAGAGGTTATGAAAAAGGTGTAGCCTACACGTTCATTTGAATATGACAGGGGTACGTATGACCGCATAATATGTACAGTTGTGCTCATAAGTTTACATACCCTGGCAGAATTTATGAAATATTGTTTTTAAAAAAAAAAATAAAATAAAAAAAGAACAACAACCGGCGGCACGGTGGACGACTGGTTAGAGCGTCAGCCTCACAGTTCTGAAGACCTGGGTTCAATCCCCGGCCCCGCCTGTGTGGAGTTTGCATGTTCTCCCCGTGCCTGCGTGGGTTTTCTCCGGGCACTCCGGTTTCCTCCCACATCCCAAAAACATGCATTAATTGAAGACTCTAAATTGCCCGTAGGTGTGACTGTGCGTGCGAATGGTTGTTAGTTTGTATGTGCCCTGCGATTGGCTGGCAACCAGTTCAGGGTGTACCCCGCCTCCTGCCCGATGACAGCTGGGATAGGCTCCAGCACGCCCGCGACCCTAGTGAGGAGAAGTGGCTCATTAAATGGATGGATGGAGAACAACAACCGTCATTAATTTTTTTATGGTTATGTTTTGTTTGATGATAATGCTTTACTGAAATGCTTGACAGTTTAATTTGAATCCCATTAAAATAAAACTATAAATGTGTTTCGCCTGGCCCTTCATGTTTTCTTTAAAGAATTGTACCCATCTTACAAATTATCCCCGGGTAATCAAACATATGAGCACAACTGTGTGTTTTCTCATTAACTAAATAAAAGTAGGGCTGTGAATTTCAAAAGAAGAGCAAGTAAATAAAAATAAAGTATGTGTTCAAATGAAGGGCTTAACTTTAGAATAATTATTTGAAAAAAAATAACAAAATACAGATAATACTTCGTGTTTTGATCATATGGGTGGAAGCAAAATCATGCATTGTAAAAATGCATTATACATAGGTAGAAGGGTTTTCCAGAATTTTGAGGTCAAGTTTGGGGCTGCGTATTATACATGGGTGCACATTATACACGAGAAATTACGGTATGTGGCTTATACAATGGCAAGGACATGACAGCCTCCGAAATACCTTGAAAAGAAATCCATGTTGATAAAATGTTGTGCAACGCAACAAACCTCCCTTTATGGTAATTTATTCAAATTATTTACAAAACGTTATGTACTGTTACTTGTGGAAATTTGACTATGAATTGATTCAGTACAACTCCCAAACATTGGTGATTTTGTATCTTATTTGAATACCGGCCAGACTCATTTGCAGATAGTACCAGTCATTGCTTGGGGGTTAAGATCTTTATCAGTGGGGAGGTCGAAATGCTTCTTTTTCTCACCCTCCACACAAAGTTCAACTTTTGGTTCCACCTGACCGTAGCATTCTTCGAGTTTTTTTACGTTCGCCGGTTAATTTAAGGAGTATGTCAGGACATTAAGAACGATTTCAGTCCATTATGGAGCCCATTACGCATTGTGTTACGACGTGTTTACTTGGTGATGGAGGTCCCTGCCTTCAGATCATTAGCAAGTTCTTGTCGTGTACTTTGAGGCTGCTCCCTTAACCTTTTACATGATCCTCCTCACTCCACGAGGAAAGATCTTGCGTGGAGCTCCAGACCGAGGCCAAGTGAGGTTCATTTCTATTTTTTCTTTTTTTAATAATGCCACAAATAGTTGTCACCTTCACAACAAGCATTTTGCTGTTGGTTTTGGAACCCATTCCAGGCTTGCACAGGTCTACAGTCTTGTCCCTGACATCTTTCGTCTCGTCCATTTATGTACACATTATACTGGAGTAGTTTTCAAAGAGCGTCCAGTCCATCGCCATTGTCTGGACGCTAATATGCGGCACAGGCTTTAAGTCTCCTCCAGACCGTGAGCTTTTCCTAGATAAGCCGATGCAGGGGAGCGTTCGGGAACACTGTCGTCTTTGTTTTTTTACATCGCTCTCCTTGCCCGACCCTACGAGTCACGTTCCACTTGAACATACCCTTAAAAAAAAAAAAAAAAAATGGGAAGAGGGGAAATAACTGACTATGAGGTTATGTGTGTGTGGGCTACTGTGACAAGCATTCTCGGCTACACACACACACACACACACACACACACCTCCACACAAACTTGCAGTGTGTCACACTCCAGTTCTGCTGACCCAAGGGCACTCATGTGAAACCACTTTAATCCCCGCGTTCAGGCTGTTTGGGTTGGGGGAGGATCTCCCTTTGCGGCTCAGAGGTATTAATTTTAGTTGCTCTTATTATAACAGTGCGCAATTGTCCGAATGGTAGGACTGTTATGAATAGGCTCACATTAAGTGCGCTACAAAGTTGGCTCAGAGTTCCCCTGATGAAAATCCTCCCCTCCTCAAATCGCCCCGCACAATCAAAGCCATGAGCATTGACGGCGTTTAATCGCTTTTTTTATGCCACAATTTATATGTTGCGATGAGTTCATTGGTTGCAAGGCCGTGCATGTCCTGGAGCGTTCACAGATTATGACTTGTAACCGCTCCTCGCCACAAAATGACCAATCCAGGCGAGATTGGTTTCCCTCCGCTACATTCCCTGGAAAGTTTCTGATTTTTCTTTTTCTCCCCAAATGTGCTGATTCAGGCTTTCTTGGAGCAAAAAAAAAAAAAAAAAAAAAACCAAGAAGAAAAGAAAGAACAGCAGCAAGTCTGGCGCGCCGCTTGTCTTTCCTTTTCCAGATGGATTTGCGCTTAATTCTCACGTGGATGGCGATTGGAAGGTGATCAAAGCCAGTGGTTGTTGCCCTTTTACACTGCCTGTAAAAGGAATTGGTTGACAAAGTCATCCCGACACCTGACACTCACTTGTCCCGTCCTGCTGTGTTAAAAGGATTTTTTCTATAAGTATTTATTAGTATTTATGCCTAAATATGCAGCATTAGCATTGGTTTTAGCCACCGTTTTGCACGCTCAGGTCAGATGACCGTCACCGGATAAAGTAGTCACATGAGGAGGCTTGCTGATTAAATTTATCTTAACGCTAGGCTTACTTTTTTTTAGTTTTTTTTTTTAACTCAATCTAGTTATTATTATTATTATTATTTTAAGTTCGATAAGCTTGGCGCTCGATACGCCTAAATCTGATTGGAGGCCCAAAGTCTGGGATTCGGAAGGGGCAAATCAAATTCTGGAAAAAAAATGTTGTTAAACATATGAAGAAATTAAAATAAATGTTCAGAAATATGTAAGTATGATTGCGGCATAGTTAGGCCAATATTCTACCTTAATCTTCTGTTACCGTTGTAAAACGACAATCTTTGCCGGATTTCGGTGTGAAACTTCGGAGGGACGAGAAAACAAGTAAGGCTGAATTTACACAGCAAGGTTCAAGCAACACAATTCCGATTTCGCAAGGAATCGGATATCGTGTATAAAAATGTATGTTTCAGATGTCCGAAGCAAATGGATATACCCAGTCAGCGGCAGCTTTATGACACGACGGTGACATATAAACACTCGCGCCTGGCCAAACAACGCAACAACAATAAAATAGAAAGTAAAAGTCGCGCGTGCCACCCAGACACCTGAACGAAAAGACCAGCGTGAGATTCACTTAAGTTTAAAGGCTGGCGTGTTTTAAAAATAATAATACAAAGATTTAACAGTAAGTACCGTAGTAACACTACAAACGTGACAGCGCCTCACGCGTGTCCAGCTCGGGTTATTATCAAAACAGCTCTGAAAGAGGGAAACAAATATCATCACGCATCACAACGTTTATTGGCAAGGATTTACGACCATATGCCGTCGTTAACAAAAAGGGCTTTTGGGCTCTGATGTGGACACTGGAGCCCGGATACATAGATAATACTTGAATAATATAATGGAATCGTGAAGTGCCTAAAACGGCACAATCCGAATGTGTCGTTTGAAATTTACATGGAAATAGTCAAACAAATTGGATATCGGCATTAATTTGAACTTGGCCACTTGGACCTAAAATGTAGATCCAAACTATATATGGCTAAGCTAAGTTTAGCTAAGCTTTTTCCCCCATTTTGGACAAAGTGGTCTTAGCAATTCTCCACCTTCGGGGTATGTAGTTGCACTCTTGCTCCTCCCATCCTGTTGTGTTGAAAGCATCTGTCATGACAGACGCTGATGTCATTTAACTAGCTCATGGCGGGGTGTTGCTATGTGAAAGCGTACACACGCTTGAGGCAATATTCTGCCTTTGCCGAGTTCTGTGTAAAAGGCGTTTGCCGATAAATGCTCCGTAGCTTCCGTTTTGGCTGTTATTTGGCAATTTTGTTAAATGTATCGTGAGAAAGATGTGCGGTGATGTTATTTCCGCACGGTAAATGAGTCTTCCTGCGAGTGGGACTTAACTCTCAAAACTATTGTTTTTCTCTCAGCTGGTATCGCAGTGCAAATGTTAACTCGACGAGGGGTTGTGCACGTACGTGCGTGCGTGCGTGTGCGCCTCTCACTTTCGGCTGATTGTTTCCTGAGCTCTGTGCCAGATAGGAAGTAGGAGGAAGTTATTGGAGGAGCTGCAGCGAAATTTATTAGGGCCAAACATACACTTGGGAGGAGCAGAGAGGGCAGCGTGGCTCTAATTATTGCATATTATTTTGCACAGATCCGGGCGAGGGAGGAAGTGGAAAACACAGAGCAAGAAGGCCTTTCAATGGCGTGAGGACGGGGCGAAAGCCATGTTCTTGTCACAGAGCAAGAAGCTAAAATGTTTTCTTTCTCCTGTAATACGACCTTTGAGAGCAGCTGCTCCTTTCGGCTGCCAAGTCCTGTTTTTTCCCCTGTCAAATGTGTGTGTGTGTGTGTGTGTGTGTGTGTTGGCGTGCAGAGGGGCGGCGGCGTTGAGGAGGTGTGGAGGCTCGGGGTTTGGAGGTCTCTCGTACAGATCGAAATCGCTCCCTCTACATCTGTGCGCGCCCTTCGACACTAGCAACGCTTGCGGTTTAGTGTGCGGAGACCAAACATTTAGGTTTCAAGACAATGTCAAATGAAAAGAACTGAACCAACAAAAACAATCGCCTTGATGGAAATGTGTTCACAATATGTGTTTGTGCGAGGAGAAAGTGAGTCAGGGTGTTGGTGACTACGAAGGACTCAGCAAAGACTTGATTAGGTACTTATTCTAGCCCATCGGGTAGCTAAATGGTAAACCAATTCCTAGTAAGGCCTCTCACTAATGTGTGTCAGGAAAGTGCCAGGACTGGCGTGGTACCAAATCGCTGGGTCCATGTCCCGGTGGTTGTGGACCACTGCTCTAGTTCCCTGCAACCCTTAGCAGCTAGGTGGTATAGAAAATGGATGAATAGGTTTTTAAGGAGGTTAGTTAGAAAACAAATGTGACTGGTAAAATGCTGAGAAGGAACTCGTTGATATCACCCTTCAACGCAGCTCCCTCGGACATCTTGTGTCACGTTTGAAAATAATAGGCCTCTTGTTTTGGCAAGGAAAAAAGCAAACAAACTGCTCTGTTGTCCTGTCTAGGAAAATGTACTTTTTGTTGTTTTTTTCGCCATTGCCTGTGCTCTACAAAATCCCTGCAAAGGAATCCCTTTCTTTCCTGCCTTACCAGCTGCTTTCCTCCCGTGCATGTGACCCAGCAGCCCTGCGAGTGACTCAGTTGTAAAAACTGGATTTCGGTGGCATATTTCGACACTCGCACAATCCTCTCCCCAAAGAAGAAAGGAAGCAGGGCAATAAACGCCGGCCGGTCGCCAGCGGGATTCGCGGCTGAGGTAATCCGACTGCAGAGAACAGGAAGTAGCGAGGCGACCGTGGTCGGGTGCTGAGAACACGTATCGGAAAGAAGGCTTGTGTGTGCGGGGCATGAATGGCGTTGTTTGAATGAACGTGCGCATGCAGCAGCGCTATTTACATTCCAGCTGCACATTGGAATTTTCTTGCATGTTGGTCTGGGCGTCCCGTGGCCTGACTCCCAGAAAGTGGAAAGAGTGTTGTGTGAATTGTGTGTCAAGTTTGAGTGTTTCATTGTGTCATCTAGTCACATTGTGGAGCTTTTTGGTCTTGAAGTTAGTAGTTACAGTGTTGAATTGCTTGATATTGTCTGGTTCTCCCCAACCAATTAAAAATAAAAAAGGAAATTCCAATTTGGAGTTTTTCTTCACTTTAGGGACAGGCAGTTTGTGTTAATTGTTGATCACCTTTTTGGGGTCGTTCAATACTTGGTTACAACCAGCAGAGGCGCAGTTGATACAGACTCACCTCGTTTGCAGTCAGATTAAGCGGGGTACACACACACACAAACAATGAGGCCACATTTAAGAATTAATTTTCCCTCCCTTGCGATCAAAATTAGCCAAGGCACAATTATCAGATTCCTCAGGCTGAAACCATTTATAACAAAGTCGAAGTCAAATCTTGGCCCCGAAGCGTCGCAGTAATAATTTTTCTCCACGGACTAATGTTACTGCAGACTCACACAGAAATATTTCTCGCGATGGCTGCGAATCAGGGTGATTTGTATTTATTAATTTTTTTTTTTAATCCAATGACTTGACAATTGGGATAATAAACAAATTTAATATCGTTAGCCCTACAGATATTTCTGAAAGATTATCTTGTGAAGGCTATTTCAAGTGACTGTCTGAAACACTTTTCATGTTAAAGCCCAGTGTTAACATAGCTGCATGGCGTTTTGTTGGATGCCCAGATTAGTGTGTCCTTCCATCTGTGAGTTTTTCAGCGTAGTGGGGATGGGAGGGCGTGATTTGGTGTGTCTGCTACATGCGCAGATCCACAGAAGCTTTACTTGGCATTTGTTCCGCTGCTCATTTAAAAAAAAAAAAAAAAAAAAATCAGGAAGAAATAATGTTGTGTACTGTATTTGTTGATCCTGTTGTTAAAAAGCATGTCGCTGAAATTATATTAAGATACCTGGGAAATGTTTTACACGGTGTAAAAAATGTATATGTTTAGCGATGCACTAATTCCGATATCGGTGCCAATACTGTATGTCTGTACTGTAGTCTTACTCCTAAAACTGCACCGATATTACATACCGGTACCAATTCACCAGCCTGACTTATACCTTCTTGGCCATGTCAGCCATGTGGAGAAACTTTAAGGTAACCACGAGTGACAGCACTTTTAGCCAACTGCAAATGATTATAAATTCCTTGGGCGGCGACGGTGGCGGCCACCGTTGCAAGCCATCCGGCAAGCACTGAGTTTTGAGTTCCCTCGCCAGCTCGACTCCGCGCTGATGGGCTCCGACTGAGCCGTGGCGCAGCCCGTCGACTAAAGTGAAGTCAAAGCGATGGTTTATTAAAGTCTCAGCTCAGTTGTCCTGTCGCAGTTTCATTTTATAACATCTCAAGAAACAGTCTGGTATTTCTTTTTATTCACTTTATTTTGTAGTTAACACAGAGAGAACATGGCATCTGTATTACTACATCCATTTCCACCTTCTTTTTTTTATTTATTTCTTCTTTGTCTCCTCTCTATGCACTCCTTTTACATAGTACCACCTAGTGTTCAGACTGAGATAACTGAAATACAATGAAGTGAAATGTGTGGTAAGACTTTTAGAAAAACACGCAATTGGATGTTAAAATGTCCGTAATGACAAGTTTTTATTTTCTAAAAGTGTTGTATTTGGGTGAAAACACACGCCATATTGAAGAAAAGTTCATGTTTTGTGTTTTTACAAAATATTTGGTTAAATTTAAACACATTTTCATCACCGTTGCAAGACAATGGCATTATCAAGTATCGGTACACAGTATCGGCGATTACTGAAATACAAGCACTTGTACTTGTACTAGGCCTCAAAAAGTGTGGTATTGGTACATCCCTAATTATGTCTCCTTTAAGTGCTCAGTTGAAATAACGAGACGCTGAACCGGAGGATGCACTGAAACAAATTGTCGCTCCACTTCCAATCCCCCCGCGCCCTCCGCTGTGCTGATGTTGCATGCTGGCTCAAACAATCCCTCTGTTTTCCAAACCCCAATGTGGAAGCCAAAATTGGACAACACCCCCTCCCACACCCTCCCCCATCAACCCCCCGTTGGGCCCCTCCCCTTCTCGCTCACCCCTCCGCTCTCCCGACAAACCAACCAACTTTCCGGCCGAGCCACAACCGCCCCTTTCCTCCCATCCGCTAGTCTCCTGTCCTTATTTGGGTAGAGACGTTCCCGACGCTGGGTGGGGTGGTTGGAAAGGGGAAGGGGGGAGTCTGGGTCGGGGGCGTCGGTTTGACACAAGGGAGGCAGGAGGAGAAACAGTGAGCGCTCGCAGCCCTTTCTTAATAAGGACATGTCTGGACTTCAGGCCGCACTCACGGTTAAGCGCCTCACTTGAACAGATCTGCTGTTGTCTTAGTGGGGGACATTTGTTTTCTAGCCTCCACCCTCCATTCACCACTCTATTATTATTGTTATTACTATTACCAAAGCCTCACACCATGTACCCGCTGTATCACCTGGTGATGCAACGCATGAGCGTGTCCAGGGCGAGTTCAGTGTGCAGTGTTGAGTTTTTATGGCTTGACCCTGTTTAATGGGTTCTGCCATCGCTGAGGCCTCACCGGCTAAAATTAGCAGCCTGACGTGTGGTTATTTGTCAAACTGTAATCGGGGGTCGACGATATCGTGTTCGTTGTAGCGTGCGACCGAATGCTGCTGTGTATTTCCAGGGCAAAATCTCCTCTCAAATAAATCAATAGCTCTCCCATTGCCATTAGTGGCTTTTTGTAAACGTAAAACTAAATTTTCAACAAGAGCAAAATAAAAGGGTAATTTAAACTTGTTTTCTACGGTGGACTAGCGGTTAGCACGTCTGGCTCACAGTCAAGAGATTCTGGGGTTGAAATCTCGATGTGCAGTTTGAATTTGTACTCGAGGTTCCTCCCACATTCCAAAAAGTGTTAGGTTATTGAAGACTCTTAACTTGTCCGTCGACTCTAAATTGTCCATAGGTTGTCCATGGTTGATTGTCTCTGTCTGCCTTGCAACTGGCCAACGACCATTCCAGGGTGAACCCAGCTCCTGACGCCTAAAGTCAGGCTCACCCATGATCCTAATGAGGATAAAGGGGACAGAAAATAGATTGATGCCAGCGAGCCATGGTGGTTTTGGTGATCACATGCAAGTCGGAACACGGCGTAGTCTTGAAGTAACCTACACACGCGAACACAATGGTAAATTCATAACAAAAACAAATAGTGTAACAAAAAATCACTTCAATGCCATGAATATAAATCGCTCAAATCAAAAACGGCGGTAAGCGAGGGGGCCTTTCTTGTGACGCGATCCGACGTAGTCTTCCAAGTGCTGTGCAAACTAGTTCATTGCGAGGCATTTGTAAGCTTTAAATGTCATAAGTACAATACATATTTGGATGGAAAGCACCCCTAGGTTATAAATATAAAGCAATGAAACGAAGAAAATGTCTGGACTGTCGTAAACCAAGGACATCCTGTATTCAGGCCTAGCCTTACTTTGCTGGCAGTCCACAATTGTACCATTTGTTTTCCTTGATTACTGTCACGGCGCTTACTACTTCCTTCCGGCTTCTGATTGGCTACAACGGCCTGGTGCTGGGGGTTATAGCGCCGCCACCTGTTATGCCGTTATGCTTTTTAAAGCCTGCAAATGTGATTTCACACAGTCAGGGCTTTTTCTACCCCATCGGCGGGAACCAAGGAGGATTTATTGTCTGCTGCAGAACACATTTTATTTGGATCATATTAAATATTTTTTGACAGCATTTGAGATTTCAACATGGGCTGAAACTGCTTTCTCTTTTCTCAATGTTTTATTAAATTTACCAGTATGACTTTTATGGCAGTTCCGTATTATTGGAGCCTGTTTGTTTTTTTGTTTTTTTTATCACTTTTTGTAGTACATGTACTGATGTACAGTATCAGGTATTTAATTATATGCGGAGTGGACATTTCTTTATTGGGAATTATTACAAAGCTGGGTCATTTTTTTTATCTTTCCATTTCTGGTCGTCAAGTGGTAAGCATGTATGCCTCACAGTTTTTGAGGTTCTGGGTTCGAATGTCACCTCTGGCATTTCTGTGTTGAATTGTTCTATTTGTGCTTGCGTGTTTTTTTTTTTTTTGTGGGGTACTCCATCTTCCTCCCATACTCCAAAATCAAGCAAGTTAGGTTCATTGAAGACTGTGCAAATGAGATTATTTTCTAGCCATGAAGCTTCACACAAGCAAGGAGAAATCACCAAACATCATTACCAGAAACATTGATCGTTTCTTATTCATCTCTCCCACTCACCAGCATCTGCACGAAGTAGAAAAAGAACCTCTCTGGGGGGAGAGGCTCGTGGTTACTTCATAGACAATGCGAGGCTGCAGAGGCAGCTTGAAAAACACTTTGGATTTCTGCTCGCCGTCGGCTGCGATCCGACCGCATTGAGACACAGTTCCGACAGTTCCGAGACCACAGGCATTCTCCGAGGCCAGTCCTGATTAGTGAGCTCTTTAAAGTTCATTTCATGGTCTATCTTGAATTTATTTTCATTCATCAATGCAAAGACAGAAAATATGAGCAATTATTACTCATGGAATCATTTTATTAAGGGTGAAGTGAGATAACCAGATGTAAACGAAAGATAGATTAGATAGATGGCAGGATAGATGCAGTACATAAACAATCACAAATTATCCTTGTTGTACTTGCTTTCTTGGATCAGATCTATATTAATATGGCCCTGCATACATATAACAAATTGTGTCCTAATCTGGTAAGAGTTAGCAGATTTTAGTAGCGATCATGTTGAACGGGATTGTCGGTGTTGGATTGAAATTGGATTAGATCTGAATTGAATTTGGTTTCATGTTGAACCATCTGACTTTGCATATACATAGCTCACCTGGACAAAATTTGGTAAGATTTGGTTGCCTGATTGTGTTAAATAAGACTGGCATTGTTAAATTAAAATTGGATTAGGTCTGGAATTAATTTGGTTTGATCTTTTTGTAGATGTTTCCTACATATAGAACATTATGTCAAATTGACATAAGATTTAATACAGATGTTTACATGCCTGAGCATGTTAAATGGGATTGGTAGTGTAGGGTTCTAATTGGATCAGATCTGAATTCAGTTCGGCTTCATGTTGCAACTTCTGACCCTGCACACACACAGCACATTTTGTCAAATTAGGTTACAATTTAACAGAGATTTTTACGTACCTCAGCATATTAAATGCGATTGTCAACGTTGCATTTAAATTGGATCAGATCTGGACTGAATTGGGTTTCATGTTACAATTTCTGACTAAATATGCACATAGATTTTTTCCAAATGAGATAATCGAGGATGAAAGTGGCTGTTGTTGATGAATGGGATTGTCAATGTTGGAAGTGGATCATTTTCATGTTAGCATTTCTGACCCTCCATGAACATAACAAATAATTTTTGTTGTACATTCAGGTGTTTTTGTGTGGACGTTAAATATTTGTTTTAGGCTGTCGTCATCTCGGTTTTTATGTTGCATGTCTCGAGTTAACATCTCTTAAATTGTAACATCTTGGGACCATGTGTTCTCACATTAGCATTTTCTTTTGAGGTCAGCCTCTCTATAAATAAATAAATGAGGACTTTCATTTTGCTTTGTGGAGAATCATGCAAAACCTTTCCTTTCTAACAAATGTATTTAAAACTAAGTGCTTTTTAAAAAAAAAAAAATTTTTTATTTATATATATTTTTTTAATACAGCTCCCCTACCGATCCTTTCATATTGGGGCTCGGGGTCGGGCCCAGGGGGAGTCGCCACCATTGCGTCCCACGATTGGAGTGCCAACGGAAGCCCAGAAGATGGGCTGGACGGCGGGGACAACGAGGACAAGGCCATCGACGGCGACGCCGAGGGGGTGTGGAGCCCGGATATCGAGCAGAGTTTTCAGGAGGCCCTCGCCATCTATCCGCCATGTGGCCGGAGGAAAATCATCCTATCGGATGAGGGCAAGATGTATGGTGAGTCGACCGGATCGCAAGTCAATGTACCCACAAAGCGGAAACACATTTTTGTTGAATTGTTAGCAAATGTGCAATCTGTTGTAGTTTGACATTCCAGTTTTAATCGGCATATTCATAGCAAATGTAGAAAATCTGACAAGCTTTGACTGAGATATAAGTGTCTCATCATGTGAAATGGGATAGTCAGTGTTAAATTGAATTTGGTTTCTTATTACAGCTTCTTACTCTGAATAATTACATAAACTTGAACACTTTTAAGTGCCTGATCATGTTAAATGGGATTGCCAATACTGGATTTAAATTGGATCTGGATTGAATTTATTGTACTGTTTATGCTTCAAGCACTCAGTACACATGGCAAAATTTGTCCAAATCAGAAAAGATTTCACAGACATATGAGACTGGTCTTGTGAGTGTTGGATTTAGATCGAATCCAATCTGGTTTGAATTTGGTTTAATGTTAACATTTCTGGCACTGGATACACATGGCAGATCAGATTTGACATAGATGTGAGGATCTGATCATGTTAAATGTTATTGTCAGTGTTCGATTCAAGTTGGATCAGATTTGGAGAGAATGTGATTCATTTTACAGCTTCCGACTGCATGCACATTGTAAATTTGGTCAAAACCAGATAAGGGTTGACAGAGATGTGAGGGCCTGATCATGTTCAATCAGATTGTCAGCGTTAGACTGAAATTGGATCAGATCTGGGTTGAATTTTAAAGTAATCTGAAGCAGGAGAGATGAATTTGCGAACAACAAGCAAACCATAATGGCAACAACTATAGAATCGTGTATTAACCAAAGCAAATCTTGAGCATTTCTTTCTTTGGCACTCATGTCACAGTTTCCTTATGAGAGCCAGTTTTTTTACTCTCCAGCCTCAACTCTGTGCAACAAGTCTGCGCACGTCGTGCTGTGACCTGGGGGCAGGTTCTTCCGGTCGCACCGGCACTCGGAGCAGGTTTTTGCTGTGCCGAAAGCATCTCTGTGCTTGATTTACACCTGCCCCTTTCCTCTTCTGCTGCTGCGGTTTGAGTCCTGAATTCGATGCAGGACGTTTCTGCCGAATTATCACAGCGGGAATCAGCACATGGGAACACAGGACGCGTACACATGCTTGTCTAGAGTCGTTTCCTGCAGCGCATTCATTAAATTGCAGCTGTTGCACCTTTGAATGTCCCACAGAGCTCCAGATGGATTTGTTTTGGCAAGTCCCTGCGTCGAATGAGGGGCATCCAGGTGCGGGGAATTCAAAGCACATCAGTATCGACTTATTCCGATGCCTCACTCGCATCTCTTCTAATGAGATTCTGAGGTCGGAAATTTTATCAAGCAGTGGCGAATGCTGATTGACAGGAAGTGCACTGGGCCCTGTCCTCAACAAACCTCTCTCTGGTTTTTGGAAACTTTTATTTTCACCAATGAAATGCATCCCTCCAACCCCTTCCAGTGGTGCTTTGTAAATCTTTTTCCTGCCCTTTAATTATTGTCCATCAAGTCCCGAAAAGTTGAATTTGATGCGGCCATAAAAAACATCAATCACGGCTGACAGACCATGTATTTTAGAGGCATTAGTTTTCATTTTAGCGCTTTCGGCTGGCTTTTTCTACTGATGCGCTCACATTCTTTTGTGGTTTTTTGGTTGGACAAAATATTATTATCGTATACAATATGTTATCATTATTATTATTATTATTAATGTGATTTATTAGCTACCAATTCAGGATGTAGTCCACCTTTTGCTTGGTGTCAGCTGAGATAGACCATGTACAGGATAAGTGGTAGAGAAAATGTTATGTTGTTGTTATTATTAGTACTAAACTATTATATTTTTAAAACTATACATATTCAACAATATTACTTGCAGGCCCTAAGAAAAACTTGTTGATCCAGTTGTATAGTTTAGTTTATAGTTTCAAAAAAAACAACAATTCATCTTTTATTGCTTAATTTAATGGTGAGGTACTTGCGGAGTCAGCACTCAAAACCCTGCCAACATCTTTTTCCTGAGTTTCCTTATTGCGAGCAACAGAAAACACTGTTGATGATGTATATATATATTTTCCCCCTCAGTTTCTCAGTAGGTTCAACTCATGTATATTGAAGCACATTAAAACTTTGACATCAACTTGAAACTGGATGGATGGATGGATGTTTATGCAAAGTCGAAACCGGGAATTGAACTCAGAACCTCTTGACTGTGACCGTTCTGCCTGGTAAAATTCTCAACTCAAGCCAATTGTCTGTAAAAGACCACTTCATTAACATTCCCTGCCAGCCTTCTCACTTCTAAAGCCGTCAATGGCAGTGAATGTGTTAAGTGCACAAAAACGTAGAGTTCAAAAAGCTGCTTTTTTGTTTTGTTTTGAGAAGTTCGCTTGTATATAGAAGGCCAAAATTGGCAAGCAGGCAACTACTGATATGAGAACATACTGTACAAACTCCAAGCGGAAAGATTTGAACCATGAACCTCAGAACTGTGAGGCAGATTTGCTCATCACTAGCCTACCACGCGACCTCCTAACTGTAACAAAACGGTTAAATTTGACATGGTCCTTCATCATGCTGCCTTGTTTGGTGAAGTAGACATTTCTGCTGATTCTGCTTTGAGTTTCCTGAAAAAAGGCCAGTTAGCTTGGGGAGAAATTTGGCTGACTGTGATTTCTTTTTTTATTATTACTATTATTGTTTTAATTCACCTTTTGGCATTCAAGCCAAACCTGGCTAAGTGGGATTTAATAGCTCTCAAGTCCTGTTTAGCATGGCACCGTTGCGTGTACATTGTGCAATGGTGCGTTGACAAAGAGGCGGTGTGCTCACAAACCGGACCCCCTTAGCGACAAACTGTCAAGACCAACCAAGTCATCCGAGGCCTGGTCCAGTTAAAACCTCCTTGCAAGACGATGACCTCAGATGTCTAAAAGCTGCCGTGACACAAGCTTATGGGAATGTTAACAACTCCCGTTTTTTTTTTTTTTTTTTTTTTTTTTTTTTTTTGCCGTCGTCTCACTCTCTCCCCGACGGCCTCCGAACGCGCGCTAGTCATCCGTGACCATCGGGAATTCCAGACATTCTGCCCAGACGCCTCTCGCTCGGTGGGAAACCCTTCAAATTTCCATTGCCTTATCAAGAGGGCCCAGCTACATGTGTCGTTTTGGCTCCACGGGGCTGTCTAGACTTCCCAGTAGCATCACCAGTCATTTCCATAACGTTGGCGGGGTGGCGGCCAGTTCAAGCAGCCCGGCTCTCCAATATAATAAGTCACACATGTTCATAATAACGCCGCTCGTTTCTAAGCAGAAGAAATTCTCTATTGAGCCTTTACAATGGTGGTACTAAAAATATCCCAAGGATGAAAAATTAAACCTTTCAACCTGTTTTTCTTGCCTGTTTTGAAGGGGCGGTCCTCTCTCATGCAAATCAGCCACTGCTCAACTCGCCCCCTCTACTGCAGGGTGTTGCCAATGCAAGAACGCCTTCTTTCTGAAAACAAAGTTAAGGGACAACTAGGTTTTTTTGTCTAGGTGGATTCTCATCATGATGTAAATGTACTATAAATGTAAACAAGAACTAGCCCACAAATAACCGTATCGAAAGTGGTTTTGATGTATTTGGGGTAGCTGTGTGTGTGAAAATCACATCTCAAAAACAGTTTTGGGAATAACAGATTTTAGTTTGTGGGTGGATTCCCACCAAAATCTATCAGGAAACCCTTTGGGTTTATTGCAAAATGTAAACAGGAAGTGGCCTTCAAACGAACATCCTCTTAAAAAAAGTGTTTATTTAAATCATATTAGTTATGATGGTGAGAAATGACATATTGCCGCATTGTTCCTGTTTTTTTTTTTTTTGGTCTTAGTATTGAAGCTAAGCTAATTGTGCTGAGTCGACGTTTACAACGAGCATTGTTGTTCCTTTCCTTTTTAACATTGAATGATTTATAACCGTGAAATTTCACTTCCCTTGTGGCCGTTGCACATATTTCCAGGATGAGCAAACCGAAAACACTTGGACGCTTTCATTCCTATCGTCACGCAATTTTACACGGCGTATTAAAAAATGTCACCTGTCTTCTTTTGCTTTGGGGCTGTGCTTGACATATCGCTCACCTGCGTTTTTCGGGCCCTGACAGGTGTGTCAAGCACGTACACACACACACACGCACACAATCAGCTGTGCAGCTTTCGTTGCTGCAATGCACTCTGGGTAGTAAACAAACAAACAAACAAACAAAATAAAGCTACTAGTGCTTGAGGGAAGCATGTATCACAATTTAGATTTTTTTGGGAATAAAAAGTGTGCAAGGTCAGCACGTCCAGAACTTGTGCCTGTGCAGGGTCGTAGTGACGACGGTGCATGCCGGGTGCTTCGCTGTCAACCCCTCTCTGAGATGTTCGGAATGTTTTCAGTCATTGCGGAGCAGTATGCTAGCAATTTAGGATTACCTCAATGTTATGAGAGGGGAGGGGGGGGTAGTAGGGCAGAGTCGCATTGGTGGGGAGGAGACTGGGGGGGGTTGTTACGTGGCGTGAAATGAGATTACCTTTTTGCTGACTATTTTAGCGTGGAAGTGGAAAATTCCAGTGGTGATGCGGTTGGGGGTGCGGGTGGGCGGGAGGGGGCGCGGCTTGTCAGGAAAAGAGGCTGCGGCCTTCTGAGGAGGATGTCGAGGTGATCACAAAAAGACACGGAAGTAGGACCCTGTACGTGTGTGTGTACTCCCGCTGTGCTGCTGCCCCCCCCACACACACACACACAACAACAGTGTGTTCTGGTGAAAATGACTCATAGAACCAGTCCGACTGGTTCATTGTTCTGACACCGCCAGGTGAATCATTCATGATTATCTCCTTGTACTGTTTGTGCTCCTCAAATGATACACATGTGTCTCTTTTTGGAGAGGATTCACATAATTACCTCCACCGAGGACGTTGTGTTTTAATTGGCATTTTGTTTACTGGATTGCTTAACTACTGAAGCAACTTGATTTCCATGGAACTTTGTAGAGGTGTTGGTACGTGGGCCAAGTAAAAACATGGAAAGGTTCGCATCAGCGATTATTTTTTTGGGGGCGGGGGGGCTGGAGGGATTTCTCGAAATTAAATAGTTTCTTCCTCGATATTGCAGTGAACCCCAACAATTTTTTTGGGGGGGTGTCTGGGACAAAGCACTGCAGCAAAATATCGAAAATCAATGGGTAATTCACACTCCCCATGTTTGTACTTGGGCTGCAGCTATCGTATATTGTTAAAAAGCTATTATTCTACCGATTATACCATCAATGTATCCAGTAATTGGATACAAATTCATTTTGCCATTTTAAACAACAAAATGTGAAGGTGAAATGCAGTTGTTATAGCTATCCACTTGGGGTCACCATTGTCACATTCCACACTATAATATCAGTGACTTTTAAGTGTGTGTCACTTTAAAAGGTGGTGCCCGGCCGGGTGAGCGACATGGGACGAATGAAAGTGTACAGTTTGCTGTTTTGCGCTCAGGTTAGCAGCTGACTGTTCACAGGGAAATCGTTCGGCATTCCGCGAGTCGAGTGAATGCTCGTGTAGGAATGTGCTTATTACATTTCAATTTTGTTACTGTTTGTTTCATAAAACAGTTGAAAGTGCATCAGCGGCTGCGTCTGTCCTCGACCACTTACAATACGTTCTATAGTTAACATCGATACTTTGTGTTGGCGATCGTAGACCTGCTCTTGTGCTCCGAAGTCCTGCTTTGAAGTAGGCACGTTGCATGTCGTTGTCTTATTTTTTTTTGCAAGTTTATACTGTACATGGATGGCCTGTAGATGCCACAATATTGGCGGCCAAGGCCTACTATTGTCTAAATGAAGCTCCTCAACTCACTTCAACAGTTAGTTCCTTTGCACTAAGATGCCACCAGATGGGCTGCAAAAAACAACGAACTCAGAGAAAACCGGCGCAAAATTGGGGAGAACGTGCAAAACTCCATGCAGGAACCCCGGAGCCAAGATTTGAATGAAGAGACAGACGTGCCGAGTACATGGTGAATTTCAACACTTCTAAATTTGAACAGCATACAGTATCGTCAGCTTTGAGGAAAGCGGCTTTTTACCCCTATAGACGTGCGCAACTCGTCGCAAAACTTAGCGGTTTGGATGCCGATTAGCTTGAAGAGGTTGAGGGTGACAGTTGGCGAGCTTGGCATCTTCTACTGGGACGGTCGGCAGCAGGTGTTGCCGTCTGCTCCGTGCCGGGTCACACAGTGGTGTTGTTTTGGGCGGGGGTGGGCAGGCCTCCCCCGCCGTCCTCCTCCTCTGCGGCCAGGTGGCAGTTGTTGGCAGAGACACTGATGGCTTTGTGTAGCCTCCAAGAGTTACAGCATCAGCTGCCCCTTTTGCCCCCTCGCCCTCTTCCCCCACCCTCAACCGTCAACCTTCCACCCCAGCAGCCCCTTGGCCCTCACCCCGACCGTAACCCCTGATGTAACCTCACTCGCCTCTCCTTGGGCTGCTAAAAGTGTGTGTGTGTGTGTGTGTATATGTGTGCGGCCCGCCAAGCTCCGGCTGTGTTTGCAGGCCCGGGCCAATCAAACTGGCTCGCACAGATGTGTCAGGCTCGGAGGAATGCAAGGAATGCGGAGGCGCCGGAGAGGGCGTGTCCATTCTTTGGCCCCAGGCGGAAAGGGGGCGGTGCTTGCGGGGTATCGGGCAGGCAGTTCCGCGAGGGCCCCGCTGTACTTTTATGGTCACTGCGAGACGCGGGGCCCTCTGGAGGCCGAGTGCTAAAAAAGTGGATGAGCAAAGAGGACACCTTTGCCGTCATGATGTGTCTGCGTGGACAGCGCTTTGAACAATGCTATTACTGAAGCGGGGTACACACTAGGGATGGGGATGCACCAATACCACTTTGAGTATTGTGTGAAAATGGGTTTTATTTTTATTTTTATCAAATATTGTTCCAAAAGACAAAAAAAGAAACTTTTCTTGAACATGACGTTCTCAAATACAAAACCTTTTAGTGAGGAAACAAGAATTCGTCACTCTGCCCACTGCTGCTTGTGTTTGAAGTGACAAAATGGTGCTCGCAATTCAAAGCAAAAAATTAGCCGAA
This sequence comes from Phycodurus eques, assembly GCF_024500275.1. NCBI lineage: Eukaryota > Metazoa > Chordata > Actinopteri > Syngnathiformes > Syngnathidae > Phycodurus > Phycodurus eques. Next base: position 25,467,975 of record NC_084534.1, on the reverse strand, counting down.
CGAGGGCTCGTACCTCCAAAAACTCCTCAGTTGGGTCACTTGTATCTCAAGGCACCACTTGACCGATACTTGATCATGCCATTATATCTTGCAACTATCATGAGAATATTTTATTTTTATCAAGTATTGTATTATTTTTATCAAGTATTGTATTGTGTAAAGATCACTTGGGCTTTGCAAGTATTTCCTATCTGTCATGTTGAGACTATATTTCAATATGTAGATTTATGTTGAGGGGGAAAAAAAACACGTTTACATTAAAAGTCTGACTAACTCATTGCTAATTTGCGTTTTTATATTCCCATGTTTAGATACACACATGTTCTGGTTTTGAAAACTTGTATATTTGGGGACAATTGATCCCAGTGTCGTGTTTTGAGGTTTTGGCCGGGCTTCAGATGGTTTTCAGATTTCAAACAGAGTCGTGGCACTCTTGGGAATGACAGCGTTAGTTTTACATTCAAAATATGTCAGAAAATGGGGGGGGGGGAAATTCTGCTTTCATGGAGGACGAAGGAAATCTGAAAGTAAAATCATTTGAGTGGCTGAAATCCGAAGATGTGGACTTTTAAAAATAATATGAACAAAATGGTTCCTTTTTCCGTTTTGTGTGCAAATAAGCTTGCTGGGAAGAAAAATGTTTCACTGAAATTTTGTGTTCAGTATTGCCAACAGACAGTTAATTATCTGACTGGACATGCTGTACTGTCATCTTACCTCAATCAGAGTTTGACAGTTTGGTTATTTAGTTCTTTGGCCACTGTGGAGAGGAGCAGTTGAAAGATGATCATTTGCTCATAAAAGCCGGTTTATTGCTAATCAATTTGTCTCCCTCACCCCTCCCCATGTCTAAAATGATAGCGACAGCCAGACTGCCAGAAAATACAAAAAGAAAGATTAGTCGTACTCTTTGGAGCCCCAACCGTTTCCCCAGCGGATCAATGAGGAAAAAAATCACTTTTAACACATCCCACACACAGGATAATCACTCGGGATAATCTTTCACATGCGACACGCCGGCCTCGGCTCAAATTTGGCTAGGTTTTCGGTATGCGTGCACCCTGCTTTAGTCACTCCGTGTGTGCCGGTTTCTGCCGTCCAAGCCCTCTTGAAGCTGCAGAAACCCAAGTTTGCAGGACTCGGAATGAAGCGCATTTTTTCCCTCCGAGCCAACATAATCGTGTTTTTAGCACTTCTCACGCACCAGAAACATGAGGGGAAACCACGCGTGCCCGAAATAGACGCGCAAACAGTTTGTGCAGAATGTCTCGTGTGGATGTTATGTCTGTTCTGTTCTCCCTCTCGGTAATTAGGCCGCAGACGTTGAGTTACTGACGTCCGCTTTTAAGACCTGTGTGCCTCATCTCCAATGGGGTTGCCTTAAAATGAATGTGACCTATGGGGAACAGAGGTGTTATTGTGGCCTCTAACCCGTGACAAAAGTGTGTTTGCTCGCCGTCTGTGCCGGGAAAGGTCAAAGCGTTTCTTGACATGCAGTATTATTATTTTTTTAAAGTAACAACAACGCCACCCTCTGTCCAACGTTGGTTATTGTCACGTGTTTTTGCCTCCTATGTTGACTAGTTTGCATTTGTCTCCACACAGGTCGCAATGAATTGATAGCGCGGTACATCAAACTGAGGACGGGGAAAACTCGCACAAGGAAACAGGTAAATAGTTACAAGTGTTGTTTGAGTGTTTAACAATGGTTTTTCTATTAATTGACACACCAACACAAAACACCACCGCAGATGCAGAATCGTCTTTTTTAGTTATAAATGAATAACATCATAATCTTCCTTATTCTCACATCAGTCTTTTTCAGGTTAGGTTACTTGTAATGCTGGATATAGGTGCATCTCAGTAAATGTAAATTTGGGAGAAACGTTCATTTATTTCAGAAGTACAATTCAAAAAGTGAATTGAACACATACAGTGATGCCTTGAGACGAAAGTTTAATTCGTTCCGTGAACACTCAAAACTCACAGCACTGATATCTTCAATCATCTTTCCCTACTGAAATGATTGGAAATGTCATTAATTCGTTCCAGACTCCCAAAAAACAAAAAGCACAATTTTGTAAAGTGTTTTTAATAAGACAAACAAATGATAACATTGTACTTTAGGTAAGCATACAGTAACGACATAAATAAATAAAATGTAAACAAATTAAGTGTTTGCCACATTTCTTGCTTCAATTGACTGGACATTGTGCTGCTTCTGGTGTGGTTGAAATGAATGTAATGCCATCAATCCGTTTCAGCCCCAACCCCCCTCAAATAAAAAAGGTTGTATTTTTTTTTTTAAATAATACAAAATAGCACTCTGTAATAGTGCACTTTATAAAACATAAAGAAATGAAATGATATAATTAAATAGAATGTAAAGAATGTTTTTGTCAGTTTTTGCTTCAATTCAATGGACATTGTGCTGCTCCTTCTGGTGTGTGCACCATGGCCATCGGGCGTCGCTATAATAGACACATACGGATATACATGGTCACAATTGCTCAGTAACCCACACTAATATTAGTCGTTCTTCGCAGACGATAACGAATACTGTATATCCATGTGAGTATTGCTATATTATCTGTCTCCAAGTGATGCTTTACCCTATATTTTCAAATATCTGTTGCTTAATGCGTTATAAGAACGCAACACTGGTGCTATTCATTAGCCCGTCTATGGTGTTTTGCTTTGTTTGTCATTAAGCTAAATGGGCTGCAATGTCAAGTTATGTGGTTGTTTTAAAATACCTAATTGTAAATTTTATTTGACAGTAAACCATAACTGGGAGTTTTTTTTTTTTTTGAAGACTTGTTCACTATCTGCCAAACTGCTTCTTGCTTTGAAGAGAGTTCAGATGGGTTCTCAAGTCAAGCAAATCAATCGGCCGAACGATGTCTCGTATCTCAAGGCACCATTGTACTATGCAGATTCATTAAATGAATTGATTAAATAGGAAAATACTTTTGAAAAGACACATTCCTACCTAATTTCAGTTTTAAAAATCATTCTGACTGTTTCTACTGTGTGATATTCAAGCTGTAAGCTGCATTTGTTGACAATAAAGTATATATATATATATATATATATATATATATATATATATATATATATATATATATATATATATATACATATACACACACACCTGTGTGTCTGTGTGTGTATATATTAATTTAAATACAGTGGAAACCCGGAGATCGGAGACACAAAAGTGTCATTAATTGTACAGTTAATGTTTTAAAATTTTTGATATCACAAATAAAAAATGAAGACATTCTACAACATTAAAACACTTTGCTGACTGCTGGATATGGTTACTAGTGACGACTGTGTGTGCTTGGGAGACGAGTCTCTTTGAATTAATACTCAACACTGACTTTGCCGTGCAGTGTCCGTTCTGTTGTTTTTAGTTATTTATTGCTGTTGGCACGTCGGCGTCACTGTTTTGAGGTTCTGTGTTTGAAGCATTTTCCAAAATGGACGACCTTATTGAGCACCAAGCAGAGAAATGAGCGTCCCGCTTCCTTACTTTCTGTCCTTTCCATTTTCTCGTTCTCCGGTTGTCATCACACACGCAGCTTCATTGCAAAGTGATTTGCAAAACGGAAAAACTGTGCTCCATGGGCGGACTCTACCACCCATTGATTGAAATGAGGGTGACCTCGACATTATGCCAATTGTTTTGCTTATTTAATGATGAACTCACCTTTGTGAAGCATATTTGTACCGTATGTCATCGTCTATGCTTTTGCTGTATTTATGCGATATACGCACGCTGCTGCCGTCGATAAGGTACATCCAATCTGTCCGTTTACGCTACACTTGCATTGGCAGATATTCGATGCGTATCAGACCTGATTTCAATCGAAAAATATCGTATTCAACGCTGCCATGACCCATAACCCAATTGTTCCACTCGAGAATAAAACATGGGAATTGTACCACTTGAACCATGTGGTATACATAGATCCAGCCTTAGATGCTTAGTGGGTCGAATCCCTCGAGATTTGCCGAGATCTCGCTTCGCAATACGTTCGACTCACCCGACCTTTAGAGGTTCCACTGTACGATTGTTTAAGGTTGCGCTTCCGTGTATGTGTGTGTGTGCATGCATCCTAATGCATGTTGTGTTTTTTGTGCTCAAAAACTCTCTCACACCCCCTTAGGTTTCTAGTCACATACAGGTGTTAGCACGGAAGAAAGTTCGCGAATACCAGGCGGGTATCAAGGTAGGTGATGGCGACCTGCCCCGCCTCTCTGGCGACACTGACTGGGCGTCTCTTTCCTCTTTTGGTTACGGCTTCTCTCTTCCCTTCTTCTTCTTGTCTTCTCTCCTTTCCCTCCTTCCCTCCCTCTTTGGCTATTCTTCTGTGCAGGTTTCTAGCCACTTGCAGGTTCTCGCCCGGAGAAAATCTCGCGAGATCCAGTCAAAGCTAAAGGTATGCGCTTCACGGCGGGCTCAACCGGGGCTGGACCATATGGCTTGGCTTTGCACTAACCACTCCGTTCGAATCATAGCATTAGGTGAATCAGACGCAAGCTTGGCCGACAAAATCATCATTTGTATTGAACTAATTCCAGCTTTATTGAGGAATATTGGACAAAAAAAAATAATGCTTTTGCATGCTGTGGTCAGACAGGTAGCGCTTTTTAACACCTACATGTAGCTATTTTTAAAGGGGACATATGATAGAAAATGTATTTTTAATTGCTTGTTATCAGAATACGGAGTTGTTCCCTTCCTATAGTGACAGCATAACCTGAATTTCTAAAGAAGTCGGAATGCGTCATGGTTTAGCACTAACCAACGACCCCCTGTTTTAGTAAAATAGAGCAGAGGCTCCGATAGATGGACATTATGAGAACCTTTTAAGACAACCAGGTAGAAGAAGTTGAGAAATGTTTCGTGTACAAATGACAATATTGTCAAAACGATCACAAACAACATTTACCAAAAAGTTGTAAAGTGCATGCCAGGCCATTAGTTGGCGATGTCACTATGCACTAACTGCTTTTAGTCTCGGGCGAAACGAAGTTTAAATATTTGACATAGCGTAAACAAGTAGTGCCTGCACTCAGAGTACAACAGTTTTGTTCTTACGGTGGCGAAGTAATCTGAATTTCTATGCAAGTTGGAATGTGCGTAATCTGTCACTAACCTACGCTAACACGGTAGGAGTCAGAATTACAGTAGATGATTGTAAAAATTTAAAAAAACACATAACTATAATACAACAGGAAGAAACCTCATAGCTCATTTCGTGTCATAAAAAGATGACCTTCTACATAAAAATATGGCTTTCTCTCGTAAGCTGCCTATTTCCCAAAATGTGACTGTAAGGAAGCCATTCATAATTTTTGCCAGATTCTGACTTTACATTGGAGCTAATTTTCATAATACTGCAGCTAGGTGATGAAGTGCTGCCTCCAGGAGTGAAAACTAAATCGATGCTTTTCGTGTTTTTGCAAGCGCTTGCTTCTGTCTTCCCACTCTGGGCAAGTAGTGGCAGCTTGCCTCGTTTCAAGCCCCTTCCTGTGTCGTTATGGTAACGAAAGACGTAAGCCTTGTCACAACACGTAGTAGAGGGGACGGGGGCGAGCAGCGGCTCATTTGCAGGAGACCGGATAACACCATCGAAACAGGTTGAGTTCTTGGCTCTGGGTTCGGAGTTTTAAACTGTGAAGAAAAGGCATAATATGTCTCCTTGAAAGCAAAGGCCGACTTAACTAAAGTGAATGCAACACACGCTGTTACGAGGAGCCCGTGAGAAGCTTTTGCCTTTCACGCTTGTGCAGCATGCTCTTCAACCTCTGAGACTTGTCTCCGTTCCCTCTACTCTGACCCCTCTCGTTCCTCTCGTTCATGTTTCTAATGTCCTGTTTGTAAAGATGCACATACAAAATTCTTCCTCTGGTCTCTTTCCTCAGTTTTTGTTTTGTTTTTGTTTGTTTCTCCAATGCAAATTCACATTCATACAGTACGATGTGCACACACAATAGACCCGTGACATTAACCTCGTACTGGTAACTAATGCAGTAGCGGTAGCAAATGTGTTGACTACTTTGACATCTATATTTTTTACTGTATTTAATACTATGTATGATAAAAATACGAACAAAAATAAGGCCAGCACAATAATTAAAAAAAAAAAAAAAAAACATGTCAGTTGAACATGCACCATTGTTTCTTTGGTAAACCAAAAATGTTCATGAGTTAATTTACCTCTCAGCATATTAAAATGTACAGTACATTCTATGTATATTATGTACAATCTACATTTTACAGGTTTGTGTGTGGGTGGGGGGGGGTCATCACTCAAAATTATCATCATTAATTCCTTGAGTTACCTTTTTGTTTTGACAGAAACAAGACACGTATACAAAAGTCCCATGTCCTACAAATATTCCTAAAAATCCACTAATATTACATCATAAACCTTAATCATCTTTTTACCTTAGTTAAATTATTCTAATCTATTTTTTAAACGCTTCACATAAAAATGCCATTTTTATGCCATTTATTCAAACAAAGCATTACAATAAAATGTTTGCAGGAATGATCAATTAAGGTAGACTGAAACTATAATGATTTTTTTCAGTTGGATCATTAGCTGTGGAGACTAAAAACAAACATCAACATTTACGCGATTCCTTCTTCTTCTATGTAAAATATTGTAGTTCTCCAAGTGGATGTGTGTAGCAATTGATTTACCGCACTGAACGTTAAGAATTCTGTCTGGAACTAATTGAGTGGTTTTTTTTTAGAAAAAGCTCACATTTTTATTTGGAAAAAATCCCACTGCACACCGCCGAACAAAAAGTTTCACAAAAATTATATACACTGCAATAATGATGATCTCATCCTAATTTACTCACAAATGTACTTATTCAATGTAATACACGTTAACTGCATCTTCTGCCATCTAGTGGAAGAGCATTTAATTGTGCTGCCTGTCACTATACGTTGCTGGCAAAGATAGATGAGGAAGAAGATGATGATGATTATTTGTAGTAGATGAATAATCATTTTTGGATTAAATTCAGTGGAATTGGTTAATTTCCCACGCCACACAAATGTATTAGACGACATTGTACATTTCCATTTGGCCCAAAACTCCTCCGACGGCTTAAGTGCATCAAACTAACGGTTCTTTTCTCTTTTTGTTTTGCTTTAGGCGATGAATTTGGTAAGTGAATCTCACTCGCGCCGTACGCTATGCTTCCCCTATTCGCATCAACGGCATCAGTGCGCCTCCTTATGGCCCTCTGCTGGCATGGCATCACCCCCCCCCCCGCCCCAATCCCCCCCTCCGCCCCTCCTCCACCTACTTCGCTATCACGTAACAAGGCGCAGCGTTTAGGAAACGGCCTCACTTTTAAACGCTGCTGTGCATCCTCGCTTGCTTCGCTGAGGTGCTGCTTTGTTGTTTTGGGGCTCTCGACTCGACAAAAATGCAATGAGATAAATAGCGTGAAACACCGAAATAATACTACTAATAATAATATGAATAAAATAATTTTAGACTTAAAAATAATGTGGCTCCAACATGAATCAACTACGATCTTTCGTATGCTGCTTTTCATGACACTGCTCTACATCCATTCATCAGTGTAAAGCTACTCTCTTTCTCATTTCCATGGTGACCGCAACAACGCTGCACTTTACTTTCAAAGCCAAATAAGCGCTTTTTTAGAATTGACTTCATTTTCTTTGGTAACACGAATGCCAGTCTACAACTGGCTTCAGAAAGTTGGGTACACATACCGATTTTCAACATCTTTACCGATTCTTCAAATGCGACACACCCCACATACGACGAGGGGAAGAAATATCGTTGAATGTGTTCTTCCTGCGCTTATATTCTATGGTGTACTCAAAAGGACCAACACCACAAACAAAATGAACACTGTGTTGACCGTACATGTATGGATTTCCCATCGAGGCAGACCAGGTTTCATATTTACAATTGTCTTTAACGCACATTACACCACAGGATAATCACTCAGGCTAATCTTTTCGAGACAATTTGGCCTTCGCTAACTTTGATCGCATGGGAAAATACTCAAATTGGGCCCGATTATCGGTATGCGTGTACCCCGTTTTAGGAGTCCTGTGCACATTGTGGCGCCCCCTTGTGCTTGACTGGCCTCCTTTCACTGTAGGATCAGGCATCCAAAGACAAAGCCCTCCAGAACATGGCGGCGCTCTCGTCGGCGCAGATCGTCTCGCCGAGCATGATCAAGAATCATCTTCCGCCGATGCCCCCTGCCCCCTACCAGCCAGGCAGAGTGAGACCTCCCTTCAATTGTCCTGCTTTCTTTCACGTTTTTATTTTTAAATCTGAAAACCTTGTGTCATTCTCTAGTTCTGGCCCGCGCCGATTCCGGGACAGCCTGGACCTTCTCAGGAGTAAGTAGAACCCCCCCCGAGTGCGAGGGGCGGGGTGGTGGGGTGTGTGTGTGTGGGTTGGGGGGGGGGGGGGGGCGTCTTCAGTTCAGTTTATTTTTGAAAGGGGACAATGTAATTTCATAAAACACATGAAGTACACATGGTTAAAAAAGCCAGAATTAGCCAGAAGGCTAGTTTTCATCTGTAGTCCCCTGGCCATGATGTAAAAAAGCAGTAGAATACATCTACAAGACAATATAATACAGGATACATAATCAAACTATACTATTAAGAGAGAATAAAACCATAATTTTTTTTATCATAACAAAAAAACAACATGACATACTTGTCTTTTAGTGTTTGCAGCTATAGGTGTTAACTAGCCACATTTACAGTTTTTTTGTGAAGGCCTTGTATGTTGTAAGCAGTTTGGTGTATGTTGTAAGCAGTCTTGGTGTATGACAGGAGACGACGTTGTCACCGATGCATAAAATCAGCGGCATTGCAAAGCATGTTTAACGCGTGACGTTTTTGCACATCAGGCTTGTTCTAGATCTCAACCCGGGAAGGACTCCTGGGCTTGGCCGCACCAGCCATGCGTAAGTTCGCCCTGGCAGCTGAGCTCCCGCCGTCAGCACCGAAGCACCGCTACTAACTTCCACACTCTTTTTCTTGTATGTTGCCTGCACCAAATTGACTTTCAAATTCATTCACCCAGAAAAAATGCAACCAAAGGTTGGAAAGCAATGAAGCAGGTGGACTTACGCTTTGCTGGTGCAGCAACACATGCTTACTTGGACACCAACTGGCAAGCCACGTTTAAAGCAGACATATTGTGCTTTATTTCGCAACTTAAAACAGTTTCTTGGTATCTTAATAGCATTTCTATGACTTGCTTTCTTAAAAATACTCCCAAGAATCAAGAATTACACCATTATTTAAGTCTAGCTGAAATTAGCCTGTTTTGAAGCCACTGCTCAGCTCACCAGGACAGGGCATAGGTCTTTTGTTACCATGACGACTAGGGGTGGAGCTACAGGATTATGACCAAGTGAACTCCTTGAGTGTGAAGAAAAAAGGCATCGACAATAATTAGCAGTAAAGGCATTGATTGTATTTTCCGTCATGGAGACGGCACTTCATCACCAAGCCGCCAAATTATTGTAAAGACCGAGCCCTGCTGCGACTAGCGAAAAAAAACATGTGACTAGTGACAAAAACATGCATAAATAAAACATGCATCCCAGCAGGTTTCATCGGTTCATGCAACAAGGGTAGGTAGGACGGCACTCGCCTTGTTTTACAAACTGACTAAGCCTGCTTGGATGAGAGGTGAAACATCTTCTGAGACAACCAGAACACTCACTAAAGATTTATTTGGTTGTTAATTTCATGCTTAATATATGGCCAGGCAATCCAAACAAGCCACTTTTTGTGTACAAGAAATTAAAAATGCATTTTTCCATAATATGTCCCCCTTTCTAGCATTCAAATATTTCAGACGAACATGTTCTTTCCTGTCAAGTTTGTCTCACTAAAGTATTTGTTGTCTTCTAGTATCAAACCTTTTGCACAGCCCCCATACCCGAGCCTATCAGGTCCTGTACCGCAGTCCATACCAAGTAAGTATGACTTTGTGTACATATACAGTCTGACTAACTCTGGGATATTTGAGACATCCTCAATTTTTGCATTTTCTGCCTGACAGGTTACGAACCCTTGGCGCCGCCCCTCGCGCCCACAGCTACAGCGGTGCCAGTGTGGCAGGACCGGACCATCGCCTCCTCGAAGCTGCGCATGTTAGAGTACTCGGCCTTCATGGAAGTCCAGAGGGACCCGGACACTGTGAGTTCAAGTTTTGGTGTGGTTACATATTGAAATAAAAGAGCAATACAGTGATGAAAATCATGATTTGATTCCTTGCTGAAAGTGCAAGTTTTATTTTTCTCCAATTTGTATCATTCTTTATTGATTATTATAACAGACGGAATAGCAGTCTAAAATGCATGGGGGAAAAAAACAATGCAAAAGTAATAAAACTCTGTGAAGAAACGATGTCGATTTCTTTAGATTGGCTTGTGCCCGTGTGTCACACAGCTGTGCACAATCAACCAATGACCAATACAGTGGTTCCGATTTATAGATACAAGTCGTCATTTGGATGATGGTTTTATTTCACAATTCTTCAAAAAAGAGACTTCAAGTTTTGTATTTTCACACCCAGTTGAAGTTTACTATCAAAGTAAACATAAAACAAAGAGAATTAAACGTTCTGTCTTTGAAACGACAACATAGCTTTGCTTGAGTCAAGTCTGTTTAGCTCAAGGCTTGCAAACAATGCAAAATTCAATAGACAGGCTCGCAAATAGATTATTATCTCTGTAGATGAGATAATATAACAATACTCATAGGCATGTATTCATTGTCCTCTGCGAAGAACGGCAGATATTCCGACGGTTTACTGAAAAACTGTGACCGTCTCCATGTGTAGCAAGGAATTTAGGGATCAGTGAACGGAGCCATACACTGTTATATCTTGAATGAAAACTTCCTTTCCTCAGCAATAACACAGCATTTCTATAAGTTTATTTTGTGTGAACTTCGTTTTTTTTTTTTTTTCACCATTTTGACTGATATCCTGTCAATTGCCATAATCAATAAACCAACCATACAATTGGAGACTGTTAATTGTAAACTTACAAATTCAGCAGTGAATCAACTAATCATTTCCCCCACCCTCTCATCGAATCACCACTTGGTAGGAGTCACTCGAGGGCACAATAATTTCATAATGTCCATGTTGCTTCAATTAGTGACCTTCCCTATTGTCTTATAATTCACCAGATTCCTCAAAGCATCTTAATGCAGGTCATATATTTGCCTGCGAGTTTAATCGCGTCCTTTCTTGTGCCTCTGTTTTGCAGTACAGCAAACACCTGTTTGTCCACATAGGACAGACCAACCCCTCCTACAGCGACCCCCTCCTGGAGGCTGTGGACATCCGACAGATCTACGACAAGTTCCCCGAGAAGAAGGGCGGCCTCAAGGAGCTTTACGAGAAAGGCCCTCAGAACGCATTTTTCCTGGTTAAATTTTGGGTGCGCAATCAAGGTTTATTTGAAGAAGACATTAGCATACATTTATTTTCTCAATTTAAAAACCATTTTCAGGTGTCTTAATAACATTTCCGTGACACACCTTTGTCAAAACAAAGTATCAGAAACTAAACCACACTTTTTGTTTTGTTTATTCAAGCTGCACTTGAGCCCGTTTTGAGGGGGACACGATTACATTAATAGTATGCACGTGATTATAAAGTCAATTTTCCATAATATCTCCCTTTTTACATTGATTACGCCCTCCCCAGGCCGACCTGAACAGCAGCGGCATGCAGGACGGCCCCGGGTCTTTCTACGGCGTCACCAGCCAGTACAGCAGCGCCGAGAACATGACCATCACCGTTTCGACCAAAGTCTGCTCCTTTGGGAAGCAGGTGGTGGAGAAAGTCGAGGTAACGATAGCGCGTAATGATCGATTATCTCCTCAAACGTGCAGTTTGTGTGTATTAGCTGTGTGTGTGTGTGCTCTCCTGCCGCCGCCGCAGACCGAGTACGCCCGCCTGGAGGGGGGCAAGTGCGTTTACAGGATCCACCGCTCCCCCATGTGCGAGTACATGATCAACTTCATCCACAAGCTCAAGCACTTGCCCGAAAAGTACATGATGAACAGTGTTCTTGAAAACTTCACCATCCTGCAGGTACACACATCCATATGAGCATGCATTTGTAGTGTACGATAATCCCAGAAGCTTTGTAATACAGAAGATTAATGGGAAAAATAGCACCAAGTATATTCCGTTGTACCATCCTGAATGTCCTGTACTGAAAAAAATCCAAATACAGTGTACCATTTACCTAATAATGAACAATACCTAATGAGATAATGGGCGTGCAGGGCTGGGCTCCGTCGCATTTCCCCACCTGACGTTGTTGCCTCCATCTCTTTTTGCTCCCCCAGGTGGTAACGAACCGGGACACCCAAGAGACGTTGCTGTGCATCGCGTTCGTGTTCGAGGTGTCCACCAGCGAGCACGGCGCCCAGTATCACGTCTACAGACTTGTGAAGGACTAAGCAAAAAAAAAAAAAAAAAAAACCGAAAAAAAAATAAGTGAAAACACGCCGTCCCCCCTCTCTTCAGCCAGCAAAACCAGAAACGACGCTAGTGAACTAACACTCACACACACATAAGAAAAAAATAAAAAATAAACACCGACAATCGCACACACTTGCATTTACAGACCAGTAGCTTGTGTTGAAACTTGCTTTAGATGGAGTGGAGGTACGCCAAGGAGCTTGAGGGAATGAGAAGGTGTTGAATGAGATCACTCAGAGCAAGAAGAGACGACAGAACTGGACCACAGAGGAAGAGGAAGCGGTGTTGCAGTAGATTTTGTTCGGAAAGAAAAGTGCCTTTTTTTTTTCCTCCAAAGATATCGTTGCCTGCCACTTTGAATTGCCTTTTGTACTACCTCTTTTTTTTTTTTTTCTCTCTCTCAAATGACAGATCATCATAAAAGAGATTCAATTGGAAATAAGCCCGTCAGGCTTTTCACGCCAACATTTATCAGTGAAAAGACTTTTTGCCTTATCATTCTGGTACTGCCTGTCTGTTTTAAATCTTGTTTGACACGGGGTACACACATACCGATTTTCCCACACAAGGCTTTGTGATCATAAATTTTGAACAGGTTTAATATTTATGGGGGGGAATCACTCACCGAATCCCACACCACAGGATAATCATTTAGGATAATCTGTTAGAATCCTCTAACAATCGGGCCCTCAGTGACTTTGATTGGAAAGGGGGAATGCTAAAATTTGGTACAATTATCAATATGTTTGTACCCTGCTTCAATCGGTGTTGACCACACACATAAGCTATTGTGATCCTAAATATTGAACAGGTTTAACATTTACGATACACACATCCCAAACCACAGGTTAATCGCGCAGGATAATCATTTAGAGACATCTGACAATCGAGCCTTTGCTGACTTTGATCTGAAGATGGGGGAAATCCTCAAATTCAGCCCAATTGTTGGTGTGTATGTATCACACTTAATTTGATATCGTTCTGTTTCACGTCACAATCACAAAGTCTGTGACTTGGCTAATATCTGTGTTGATCACACACAAGTGTTTGCGATCATAAATACTGAACAGTTTTAATATCTACAATTGTCGCCCTGACTGTCTTTCGAGGGAGGGAAAAAATAATAATTTTAACACACCCCACACCAGTGGCTAAACGCTCATGACAATCTTTTAGAGACATGCAACAATCGGTCCTTTGCAGACTTTGATTGGAAAGAGGGGAAATACTTAAATCCGGCCCAAATATCAGTATGTGTGTATCTCACTTTAATTGGTGTTGATTGTAAATATTGAACAGGTTTAACATAAGATCTTTTAAGATCTTCAGCCCAGCTCGTCTTCCGAGCAGGCCGGGGAGGAAAGAAAATCTCTCAACACTACAGCAAAATTGCTCAGGATAATCTTTTCGAGACATCCGACAATCAGTTCTCTGCTGACTTTGATTGAAAAGGGGGGACGAAATGATCATATTTGAACTGATTATCGGTATGTGTGTACCCCGTTTTACAAATAAAAGATTTTCTGACACTACGGATGCCTTTTACTGTTGCTCGTCTTACATAAAACCAGCGACACCCCCGTTGTTACATTGCTTTATCGGAAGATGTGTGCTCGGCTGTGCTGTGGGGCGGTGGAGATAAAGTGACAGCAGTGTTTTGTTTTTACGCCTTGACGTGTATGTAGCCTAAAGTGAAAACTACGTTGTTGTTGTACTGTGAGTCAAGTGGATTCTAAAGGAATATGTGTTACATAGGAGTATTTTTTAATTAGAGGAGGGGAAAGGGGGTGTTTATTTTTGATCAAGTGACCCAGCACAGAGGGGAACGAGCGAATTGAAATCACGGTTTCTTTTGTTTAAGAAAGAAATTGCATGCTGTGAAGCCATACACCTTCACTCACTATGCACAGAAGCTTCAGTTGTTCATATTTAAGACAATTTAATCCACATCCAACTCCAACCTGTTGTCTCTGTGCTGTGTGGAATGTGATTGTTATTTATAGGGTTGGAAAGCAGATGCTAATAATAAGGGCAGAGTGGGGTTCACTTAATCAGTTTTGCATTGATTTGGAGATGGTGAAACGGAAAAGCGTCCGTGTGTGTGTGCGTGTGTGTGTGTGTGTGTGTGTGTGTGTGTGTGTGTGGGTGTGGGTGGGTGGCTCACTGGACAATTTTTCGCCATAAAATTGGACACATTTTGACAAAAGTGCCTGCCTGGCTTTGAATCTCGTATTTTGCAAACTAGACACACAAAAAAAAATAATAATGCTCCTTGCTCAGTGTATCTTTTATACAGTTTTCTCGCCATTACCAGCATTTGTCCATGTTTTGATTCTGTTGTGTTTTTGACTGTGAGTGTTTTGCCTCACTGAAAATAATGTGTGATTGTGTTGATATTGATAATTAATAATAATGTGTCATATTCTGAATGGTGTGGGAAGGTGTTTTATTGTTTTTGGTTTAAGGTGGTTTACTCTTGTCTTTGCCACAATTGTGAATTGCAATTTTATACTTCCGAATAGAGGTTGGACTATGTAATCAAAACAATGTATCTAACAATAAAAGACACATGGTGCCTTTGGGGGCCATTTTCCCCATGATACGCTGTGTAGTTGTATTTGCCCATGGCTTTTCTTCTTTCAATATTATCAAGTAAGAATAAAATACGAAATACAACACGTTAATTTTATTTTATTTTTTTTAAACACTTTTACTTGAAACTAAACTTAGGGTGGTGGTCCAAACTCTTCCCAGGTCTGTTTGCTTTGAGTCACCAATTCAAAATAAATGATTTGAGTACAACTAGTGGTACGCGGGCTTCCTCTTGTGGTACACCAAAAAAAATCACTGTACAAAAAAAAAATTGATGAATGGATAAGATTTACAGCATTTAAAAAAAGAAAATACAATTAAACCTATTACACTGAAGCTTGCGGCGATGCATACAGCCTTTTAAAAACATTTTATAAATCAAGTGTAGTACGTTTTACTTTTCATGTACATTCCATTTTTTTAAGTACAGTTCAGTTCTATTGAACTTAAGTACAATTGCATTTGCATTTAATCTTGAAGGACTTTTTTAATATTCAAGAACGATTTGTAATTTATATCAAATACCTTACGATTGAATCATTGTTTAAGCCCCCCCATTTTGGTTAATGGTCAAACAGTGCCTCACCTTACAGTGGCTTACAATAATAATACTTTAGGGGCATCATCTCTCGTTTTTGATAAAGACATAGGCCTACGTTATGGTACTGTAGGCCTTTAAAAAAAAAAATACTTTTTTGAGGTGGTATTTAGTGTAGAAATGTTGAGAACAACCACTGTTTGAAGTTACTTTGGTGAAGTTGGGACACATTTTTGTTTCAGGTTGTGTTCTTTATCATCAGTTTATACGTACATCTACGGTAAGCACTGTATATTTTAAGCCAAAACAAGACAAAAGAAGTGTAGCTAAACTCAATATTGACTAATCAACTATTACTGCCATATTTGAACACATGATTGAGACAATAAACGCACACTGTTCTGATTAGCGCGCGGAGAAAACTTCAGTTCCCAGAATTCCAGAGGAGCGGAAAGGATACGGAAGTCAGCAATAAAGCGTAAATGAAACTTATTTTTTTTTACTTTTTATGTATTTTAATAAACTCTTAATGGCCTTACAACATAAAATATAACATATATTCAAATGAAAATCAACGTCAGGCTTGCGTTTTGTTTTGGAAGCGATAAGGACGTGAAGTAACGAACGTGTGGCCCGATGCCGTCACTCCTAATCCAACATGGCACTTTCGTGTTCTCTATTTACACTTTCACCGTGATAAAGCGTCGCCGCGCAGCCGAGGAACTAGCTCTGTCGCGTTTTTAAGCATCATGTAATAAGAATAACCACTTTGACAACGTCGTGGTCCGCCTTCCGTCGGTTTAATTGTTCGGTAGCCCCCAGGAAGTATCCTGGACCCGAGCGACTGTTCAAACGCCCACCGAGGAGCCTCTTCCCACTTCGTCCAGGTGAGTAATTAAAAAAAAAAAAGAAAGAAAGAAAGAAAACAAAAATAAGACACTTAAATTGGTAGCAATCGTTTAAAATCACCTCACTGTGTTTTAATGTCAAGTAAGTACTCCTGCTATGCTTCACAATCAGGATACAACTAGCATGTGTAGCTCTGCTGTCGTTTAGAACTTAAATTCATTCATTGTCTGCCATTTGTAATAAACACAGTTTTGTCTTCATAGAAATTGTTATTAAGTCAACCAAGTCGACAGTTGTCGTGATGGTATTTGTGCTAGTACTGGACAGTAGTATAAAATCTGCAACCCCGTCTCACTTTCGACATTGGAAATTTAAATTCATTTTATTTTCCATCAGGCGACTACATACTCATACACAGATGAGTGCCATTTTTAACTAAGTGAAATTGTAGGGATAGGTTTGGAAACTGTAATAATGGCTGTGTCATAAAACTTAAACGAAACAAGTAATCAACTTTTGCCAGGAAAGTTAATGAAAACAGTTATTGGGCTACTTGTCTGTGCCTGAGAGGTGAGTCTCTTCATTTAGACTAAATGCAGCTAATTTGGATGTTCATACATTAAATTTTTTATTTTTTTACTGTCATTATCACATTAGCAGGCTTTTTTTTCTTTCTTTCTGAGTAGACAGTACAGCGAAAAGTGAGGTCAATTTGATGTTCAGTGGTTATCATCTCAACTTTGGTACCCATTTATGGTAGCATCGCTACAAAAACAAGGAAGTTGTTTGTGCTCCAGGTTCTGAGAAGAAATCTTTTCTAAAAATCTGAATTGAGAATTTTCCAAATTTAGGGTCTGTTGGAAATTGGAAATCCTGAAAAGCCACAATCGAGAATCTTAATCATTCGTGCTAATTAATTAGCACAGCATCCCAAATGGAAAATGTTATCACCCACAGACACACCTATGCACACAGTTTGACTTAAATCACTTTAAACATATTTTTTCCCCTCCTGATGTGCTACTGGTGATTTTTGTTTTCTTTTTCCTGTTTTTTTTTTTTTTTTTTTTTTGCACAATTCCATTTCTTCTTTTTCTATATAAACAGCGCGTGACCCACAGGCTGCCTGGTCAGCTTGTTCCAAACACACGCACACACACGCCACATGCAAACATGTATTGTCACATTGACCAGCCTCGGCAGCTGATAACAATGTCAACACATTATCTGTGCGTCTATGCTACCTATACCACACCCATCTAATAACATCCATCCATCCATCCATCCATCAATTTTTTATATCCTGTTCAGGGTCACGGGTTTGCTGGAGCCTATCGCAGCTGATTTCGGATGAAACGCGGGCTACGACCATTTGCCAGTCAGTCGCGGGACACCTATATAAAAGTGAAACAAAAAGTGAAAATGTGTTTTTCCTTTTCTCCCCATGGAGCTACCAACAGCTGCTGTAGTCTACTTTGCCGTTAAAATTTGCTCGTATTGGCTAATCTTTACTATTGCGTGTAAAAGCCATAAAGTGATTTTAATGACTTGATCAATCCCAGAAATTCCTATAATAATGACTACTATTACTACTACTAGGTGACATTAGTTTTAGTGGATTTGTTTTTAAGGCTTTAAGAAGTGAAAACTGTCAGCTCTGCTTCAGTGGCACTTTTGAAGCTTAATGAGCACTTTTTAAAGGCCCTGGTGGTTTAAAAAAAAAAAAAAAAAAAAAAAAAAGACCAGCTGATATATGTGTGTCATTTGTAATCTTCAATATTAGGATCTAATGCTCCACCATCATGGATCACAAGGACTCTGTCAGCATCCGAGTGTTCTCTCTCAACTGCTGGTCAGTGTATGCAAACACACACTCACACACTCCTGTTGTTTCAGTAAATCTATAGTTGACATTCCGCTGGTGTTTTTGTTTGTCAGGGGGGTGCGCTACCTGAGCAAGCACTGCGCTCAGCGGTACGCCATGATCGCAGACATGCTGCACCATGAAAAGCACGACGTGGTCCTCCTGCAAGAAGTGAGTGGATGGAAAAGTATCCGCTTTTAGCAGGTTACATGATATTTATGTTTTTAGTTTATTTCATTTTAAAACAAGTAAAATCAGGAAATAAAAATTGTGTACTGTGTTTGCCCAATTTTATTTACCAATGTAGTGTTTTTATGTGAAATAGAAAATGTTCACATAATTTGCCTATAATCTTTATCTACTTGCTGCATTTTAATATTTTGTCATATATATTTTAATAATAACTCTGACAATTTAATGAGAATTTGGAAAAGTTAAATAGTTTCATAAAATTAATAGGTCACAATTCATTTTAATTTAATGTAGTTTTTGTTGTTATAAAATTCAAAATAAAATGTGTCACATTTGTCTATTTATGTATTGGCCTCATTTTAAATTTAATTTAAAAAAATTCTTCCCACCTTTCATTTAGTTTTTTATTCTGACCCCGGACTGTTGAACAGCTGAAGCTGTACATTAAGCAAGAATGGGAAAGAATTCCACCTTCAAAGGTGCAACAATTAGTGTCCTCAGTTCCCAAACGTTTATTGAATGTTGTTAAAAGAAAAGGTGATGTCACACAGTGGTAAACATGACCCTGTCCCAGCTTTTTTGGAACGTGTTGCAGCCATAAAATTCGAAGTTAATGATTATTTGCTAAAAGTAATAACATTTTATCAGTTTGAACATTAAATATCTTGTCTTTGTAGTATATTCAATTAAATATAGGTTGAACATGATTTGAAAATCATTGTATTATGTTTTTATTTATGTTTAACATAATGTCCCAACTTCATTGGAATTGGGGTTGTAGATTGGCTACAGTACTTTATTATTAGTAGTATTAGTTTTGTATAGAAATAAAAAAACAAGTGATCACATTCTATGTATACCCCTAGACAGCCACAAGTGATCCAAACCTACTCTGTGCAAACATAGCGGCAATGCTAATGAGCCAAAAGGTGCAAAAGTCATCCTTTATTTCAAGTCTCACACTGTTTTTATGTTCTGCAGGTGTGGAGTGAAAAAGACTACCTCTTCCTGAGGAAGAAGTTGGCCAGTAGCCACGTTCACTCGCATTACTTTAAGAGGTAACGTGTTTCAAGTTGTAATCCCCTTGCAAAATGTCAGAAAAGGCCTCAGATGTGCTGGAGCGCTTTGATCCACCTGCTAAATGGAACCGACTGAAGGATTAACACTTTTTAATTCTCTCTTGACCTGCATACCAATGCACAATAATCTAATCTCAGCTACTTGTACATTTAAATAGATAAAAATAAAATAAAAATACTCAAAGCTGTTAAGATGTCGTGTGATGTCGGTTGCCTTGGAAACCATATTTAAACTGAAGGATTCCATTCAAATCTCCTAATGGCTCACTTTGCCCCCCCCCCCCCCCAGTGGAGTCATCGGCAGCGGATTGGCCATTTTCTCCAAGCACAGAATTCAAGACACGCTTCTTTACCGCTATTCCCTTAATGGGTACCCGTACATGGTAAGTATTAGAGATGTAAATTTGAACCTAAAGCAGCGTTCGCACACATTACCCCTTTTTTTTTTTTTTTTAATAATTTTTTTTTTTTTTTTTGTGTGAGAAACCCAAGTCATTACACAGAAATAATTGGCCACTGTGTACATATTGCTGTAATGATGTGTGGTATATAGTATAGTATGAAAACTTGACAGACACAAGAACTTGTGATCGTAAGTTTTGCACAGGTTTAACATTTACAAATGTCAATCTCAACTGTTTTCGAGCAAATTGGGTAGGAGGAGAATAATAATAAAAAAAGAATAGTTGCTCAGGACAAGCTCTAAAGAGACATCCAACAATCTTCTTTTTTTATTTTTATTTATTTATTTATTTTTTTGAACTTTGATTGTGAGGGTGCAAAAATGCTCAAATGAGGCCTGGTTATCGCTTTCGTATGGCCCTCGGATAACTTTATAACAACTGAAATAGTGATTTTAGTACTGTATATATTGCAAATTCCCACAATGCACCGTGTCTTAAAAGCACAATTATTCTCAGGCTCACCACGGGGATTGGTTCGGAGGCAAAGCTGTGGGCCTGGCCGTCGTAAACATCAGCACGCTGACCGCCAACTTCTACCTGACTCACGTAGGTGGCATCTTAACGTCCGTCTCGTCCGAATACACGCAGGGGTGAGTTCATTGACCGAGATGTCTGTCATTGCAGCTGCACGCCGAGTACTGTCGGGAGAGGGACGCCTATCTGCCTCACAGGGTGGTCCAGTCCTGGGAGCTGCAGCAGTTCATCCGGTACTGTCCCATTGACAACTCTGTAATTGTATTGCCGAGCATATTTGTGGTTCACTACTCAAAAATTTAACTATTTACATTTTTTTCTGTGGAACCTATCCTATCCTAGTCGCTGAAACAATCACCTATTTGCAAGCCCTGTCTAAATAGGAGTTGGTGTCAGGGAAATAGAATATTTTTTTTTAAAAATACACTGATCGATTACTCTATTTCCATCACATTTGCATCGACTACAAAAAAAATAAAATCGTGCAACTCCTTAAAAGGAAGAATGTTGAAGTGATACATCTCAACCAAGCGACAAGGTTTGCATGTCGGAGGAGGCGAGGTTAGCCTGGGTTGTTAGTGGAGGTTATGGCGCGTCTTTGCCACACACACAGTTCTGATGCCTTTTTTTTTCTAAATCAAATCATCTGTAAGTCATTTATTTCTTCTTGGTATGTTTGAAATGATATTAAACTGTTTAGTCAGAGTTGATGGTAAACATTGAACCCTCGAATATTCGCGGTTCGGGGCTAACCTATTCGTTTGGAACATATCCTCTTTTAGTCCCTGAAAAACTCACCTCAAGGAAACTATTATATGAAGTGGGTTGAGGAGTGTCATTTAGAAAAAGAAGTGCTTTGCCGCCATCTTGTGGTATTTACAGGCAATTGCAAACCATTTTGGGGTGGGCATATCTGCGGGATATTACTTTCATAGTGTCAAATTGTTGACTGTTATAACTGCATGCTGTGTTTCTAGCCACACGTCCGCCGGCGCCGACGTGGTGGTCCTCGGCGGCGACCTCAACATGCACCCTCGGGACCTCGGCAACAAGCTGCTGACGTCCTACACGGGACTGCGGGACGCGTACACCGAGACCGACGCCTTTGACGTAGGTCTTCAGACACAGGAAAGGATCAGCTGCACCAAAGAGTTGTGAATCGGGAAGGGGTCTTATTTAGGGGAGGGCAAACTTGAGTGCTCAAAGCCACATTTTATTATTATTTATATTATTATTTTTTATTGCCATTCAACACATAGTGGTCAATGTCATCTAATTGAGGACCTTTCAGGTAATATTTGCTGTTTCCTGGCGTGATACCTGTCAATTGCTTCGATCGACCACCTCGTTCAACGCAGGATGGTCTATCTATCCAGGGGCTTTCGTCCACAAGTCACAATTGTTAACCGCTCTTCAAATGATTAATAATGAAATTAATAATTCTATGCTGAAATGAGAAGCCTTTTGATAAATTGTATTGTTCAGGGATGTGAAGACGGTCTGACTCTCATACTGGACAACCCTTTCATCAGCCAGAAAGTGATCGCTCCCTTCAAGAAAGGCATCAGGATCGACTACATCCTCTTTAAGGTGGCTCAAACATTCGTTTCACCTGGTATCAAAACACGTTTTCAAGGATACATGACTACTTGTATATAAAAGTAAAGTAAAAGTACATTTTCCATTTATGACCCCTTTCATTCTTTTCTTTTTTTTCATGCAGGGTTCGAGCAAAGCCAGCATCCAGTGCGCGTCCATGTGCACCACCAAAGGCTCCGTCCCGGGAAAGGCTTTCCCCTACTCGGACCACGAGGCTCTGACGGCCGAGTTCAGACTTGACGTGCTCGCTCCGAGTGAGGCCGGGGGAGACTTTCGGACGAGGAGTCATGATTGTGCAGGAGGTATTTTTGTGACCCCCAGATTAGTACAGTAATCCCCCCCCCCCCCCCCGTAATAACAGTTTAAACTGTAAATATACAACAAACTATGATCCCTAAGTTGTTTAATATCATTTCAAGCTCATCTTAAAACATTACCCAAAAAAATAAATGGCTTCCATAAATGGCTTAATTGAAAAAAAATGCACTGGGAAGCTGGCATGTACAACCCCAATTCCAATGAAGTTGGGACGTGTTAAACATAAAAACAGAATACAATGATTTGCAAATCATGTTCGACCTATATTTAATTGAATACACAACAAAAACAAGATATTTAATGTACAAACTGATCAACTTTATTGTTTTTAGGAAATAATCATTAACTTAGAATTTTATGGCTGCAACACGTTCCAAAAAAGCTGGGACAGGGTCATGTTTACCACTGTGTTACATCACCTTTTCACAACAGCATTAAAAAAATGCTTGGGAACTGAGGACACTAATTGTCATAGCAATCCGGGGTCTCCGTTGTCGTATTTTACGCTTTATAATGCGCCATACATTTTCAATCGGAGACAGGTCTGGACTGCAGGCAGGCCAGTCTAGTACCCGCACTCTTTTACTACGAAGCCACGCTTTTGTAACAGGTGCAGAATGTGGTTTGGCATTGTCTTGCTGAAATAAGCAGGGGCGTCCATGAAAAAGACGTTGCTTGGATGGCAGCATATGTTTCTCCAAAATCTGTATGTACCTTTCAGCATTAATGGTGCCTTCACAGATGTGTAAGTTACCCATGCCATTGGCACTAACACAGCGCCATACCATCACAGATGCTGGCTTTTGAACTTTGTGTCCAAAGCAGTCCGGATGGTTCTTTTCCTCTTTGGCCCGGAGGACACGACGTCCACAATTTCCAAAACAAATTTGAAATGTGGACTCGTCAGACCACAGAACACTTTTCCACTTTGCATCAGTCCATCTTAGATGATCTCGGGCCCAGAGAAGCTGGCGGCGTTTCTGTGTGTTGTTGATAAATGGCTTTTGCTTTGCATAGTAGAGTTTCAAGTTGCACTTACAGATGTAGCACCGAACTGTATTTACTGACATTGGTTTTCTGAAGTGTTCCTGAGCCCATGTGGTGATATCCTTTACACATTGATGTTGGTTTTTGATGCAGTGCCGCCTGAGGGCTCGAAGGTCACGGGCATTCAATGTTGGTTTTCGGCCTTGCCGCTTACTTGAGATTCTCTGAACCTTTTGATGATATAATGGACCATAGATGATGAAATCCCTAAATTCATTGCAATTGTACATTGAGGAACATTGTCCTTAAACTGTTGGACTATTTTCTCACGCACTTGTTCACAAAGAGGTGAACCTCGCCCCATCTTTGCTTGTGAATGACTGAGCAATTCAGGGAAGCTCCTTTTATACCCAATCATGGAACCCACCTGTTCACCTGTGGGATGTTCCAAACAGCTTCAACTTTATTAGTCTTTTTTGCCACCTGTCCCAGCTTTTTTGGAACGTGTTGCAGCCATAAAATTTGTAATATTTATATTTTTATAATTATATTTAAAAAAAATAAAAGTTAATGATTATTTGCTAAAAACAATAAAGTTTATCAGTTTGAACATTAAATATCTTGTCTATGTAGTGTATTCAATTAAATATAGGTCGAACATGATTTGCAAATCATTGTATTCTGTTTTTATTTATGTTTAACACAACATCCCAACTTCATTGGAATTGGGGTTGCAGTTACACATGTGCAGACTTTTCACAACTTTCATAACAACCAAGGCTCCACCCCAACATACAAAGCTTGTAGAGATGTATCACTTCAACATACTTTCTTGACACTACTACTTTCCTATTTAGACCGGGTTTCGGTGGCCTCGCATGGCATCTTATAGCATTTCAGAAAGAGTGCAAAAATGAGTTTTCAGTGAAAAGCTGCTGATAGGTATTGGTGAATAAATCGTTTAAACCGTAAATACACCACAAGCTATTATCCCAATATCGTTTCAAACTTATCTTACATTACCCTTAAAAATCAATGCCTCACAGATGATTTGGGATGGAAAAAAATCTGCTTTTTAATAGCCACTCAGCAGAGCAAAAACATACAGATGTAGCAAAGACTACATAACTCCCACTACCAACCCAGGCTAAAGTTAGCTCCTCCTCGACTTACAAAGATCTCCATCTGTCAATTCCGATATATCACTTCAACTTACCTCCTTGACACCAGTTACGAGTTTCCTATTCAGCCGGGGCTTTGGCAGCATCTTGTGGCATCTTAAGGAGTTACAGATGAGCTGGTGAGTTTTTCAGCGAATAGCTGAGGATAGGTTCCACAGAATAAATGTGAAAAGGTGATTTTGTGAATAGCGAACTGCGAGTAGGTGGGCTATTCATGTATTTGAATACACCCAATTAAAAAGTCCACTTTTAAGTCTGCTCTGTCTGCCGTTCCTCTTGTCCTCAGGGGATGTGGCCAGACTGGTGGACATACTGACGGAGGCCCGCACTGAGGTAAAAGTGGGCGTGCACTGCGCGGAACGGATGCGCTACACGGCGGCCCGCACGGGCGCCATGGGCCTGGCGCTGCTCCTGCTGGAGCTGGCCATCGCGGCCGTGCCCTGGCTGGCGCTGGGCGCCGAGCAGGCCTTCCCGCTCACCTCCTTCTGCCTGCTGGCGGCACTGTGCTTCGCCATCCTGCTGTGCACCTCGCTGCTCTACGTCTTCTACTCCATGGAGCTCAAGTCCCTACAGGGCACCGAGGACCAGATGAGGCTGGCCGTGGGAGGCCTGCAGGAGAAGCTGCGGGGCTTCCCCGTGGCCAAGCTCCCGGGGTGTCCGCAGCCCGGCGGCGGGTTGCATGTGGAGGAATAACGGGCCAATGGAAATCTTATCCGTCCATTTCAGATACCACTTATCTTAAACGTCGTTACAGGAAAGCTGTGCCGGCGCAACCATTCACACTCACGCCAACCTAACCTTTTTATTGACGCAAATACATAACAGTTCAAGTAGAATGTTTTGACACACTTTCCCATTTAGAAAGTTGATCAAAACTTTGACACATTTGCGATGCATTGAACAGGTTTAACATTTTTGATTGTCAGCCACGACCATGGGTAAATTCCCAAATTGAGTCAGATTGTCGTGTGTGGACCAGAAACGTTTTGACACACTTTTCCATTTAGAAAGTATAAAAACCTTTCACATATTAGGATTTGCTATTTTAAATGCTGAACAAATTTAACATGAGCAATTGTTGCCCTGACTGTTTTTAAGGCTGATCAGGGCAAGGAAAAAACAGCCACTTAAAAACATAACCCACAGCACAGGATAATCATTCGTTTGCCCCAGATGTTTTCTGAACAGATTGGTGAGGAAGAAATAAGTTAACACACCCCACATCACAGGATCGCTCAGGATAATCCTTCACAGACATCCAACAATTGGGCCTTAAGTAAAGTAATAAATGAAAACATTTACTTACCTGCCCAATTGTTAGGAAAAGATGCACGCTCTACATGCAAAAGCTAACCACCGTAGAGCCTCCCAATTTAAATATATAACCACCATTCAAATGTTTTTAATGCTCTTGAATCATTTATCCACCTTTTTATGCTCCTTGTAGTAATTTGTTTTTTAAAGGCCATCAATGCAACTTTCATTCCGCCCATCCAACGCTTTGAGGGGGACCACGTACAGTATTCCCATTGCTGCGTTTACATAATACAATGATTTTTATACGATAAGGTAAATCTAATGTACACTTTGTGATTTGATCCTTGGAATCTCTGGACAATATGTGGAAAAAAAAAATGTCAATGGTTGTGTAATTTCAACTGAGCATTAGCAGGCAGTCCACTTGTTAGTTAATCGAGCTCAACCGCTTGCTTACAGTAGGAACTACATAATGGTCCACATGGCTGAGCCAAAACTTTTACCGAAATTATTTCAATGCTTAAGCTTTCAGGAAATTGTAAGAAAATGATTTAGTTTTTTTAATATCCTTATTTTACATGAGATTCATTCCAACTTAATACTGTATTTTGGATGATGTTGATGCAAAAATAAAGTCATGATTTCTTTCTTGAGTCACCACTTGAGGGCAGCTTCAACTCTTGTGTTAATTTCTGTGATTGACCAAAATGTCAACATGCTGTAAAATGACTGAATTAGTGCAAGAAACCAGCTTCTTTGTGTTTCATTTTTCATTCCCCCCCACCCCCCCAATGTTTTGCATATATTACTATTTTTGGTTTAGTCATTTTGGGCTACCGTTATGGCACTAGGGCGAATGAAACCACATTTTGATTGTTGTACTTTTGTCTTCCAGCAGGTGAGACTGGTAGACCAGGTGCGCTATTCAGTGCTGTCGACACACCCAAAGCAAAAAAAAAAAAAAGAAAACTGCAACTCCACTGTGCGTCACTCAGGGCGCGGTCTGGCCAAGGTGCGCCAGCCCTCATGCAGCTTCCTCCCTCAGTCCCTCGCCTGCCTACCTGCCCTGCCCGACTCGACTCCTTCCTCCCCCTTGTCGCGAGAGCCTCGGAACCTCGGTCGCGATGGCCGGCGCCCTGCCGCTCAAATCGGCCCTGTCCGTCGCCGCGGTGGACGACACCTCTTTGGCCCTGCCCTCGAGCCACCAGCGGCACCGCTCCGGAGAGCAGCGTGTCCTGGAGCAGGTGCAGAGCCTGCAGAGGACCAGGTCCAGGCACTCTAGCAGCAGCAGGACTGGCTCGACCTCTTTGACTCCCACCAGTAAGAACATTTTACCAATTCTTTCAGCGTTGCAGAAACATCTGTTTATTTGCCTTGCTGTATAACCTGAAACAAAAACAAAAAATAGTGCACATACCAATTAGCCCAGCAAAAAGTTGCATTGCAGTAGATGGATTTGAATCATAATGGAACAAGGTGTAATACCCTCCAGTTATTACTTAGAGTGCAAGATTGGGGTGTGGTATTGGTACATAAATATGATTTATTTTTATTTTTTTTAGCCACAATACCTACATGTATTTTGTATTTGACAATTGCAATACACTGCTGTAATATTTTACTATTTTATTACATTGCTGTAAATCTCCTCCAGCCAAACAAGTTTTTAAAAATTATTTTAAACAAGAAAAAATGCGGCGACGCGCTGGGCGACTGGTTAGAGCATCTGCCTCACAGTTCTGAGGAGCGGGGTTCAATCCCCGGCCCCGCCTGTGTGGAGTTTGCATGTTCTCCCCGTGCCTGCGTGGGTTTTCTCCGGGCTCTCTGGTTTCCTCCCACATCCCAAAAGCATGCACGTTAATTGAATACTCTGTGACTGTGAGTGCGAATGGTTGTTTGTTTGTATGTGCCCTGCGATTGGCTGGCAACCAGTTCAGGGTGTACCCCGCCTTCTGCCCGATGATAGCTGGGAGAGGCTCCAGCACGCCCGCAACCCTAGTGAGGAGAAGCGGCTCAGAAAATGGATGGATGGATGGATGGATGGAAGAAAAAATGCTTGTAGAAGAGTATACAATAATACAAAGTCATTTTATCCACACACAAATCAGGTTTTAATATTCCTAAACTTTATAGTATTTAGTGACTATATCAGCACAATAGCCACTTCTGCTTAAGATGTTATTATATTATGACATTGCTCTAAATCTCCTGCAGTCAAAAAAAAGAAAAACAAAATTTGACCAACGGTTTAGTACCATTTGTGCAAGACTGCATCTGCATTTTTATGATGCATTATTTTTAGTGTTTTAATATTATTTTGTCACTATAAGCACTATACTAATATTTTACTGTTATTATATTGCTTTTTTAAAAAAAACTATTATTATTATTTTTTTTACTGTTACAATGCTGTAATTCTCATCCATTGGTATTTTATAGTAAAGTGTTGTTACTTTTTAGGGTGAAAATGTTTCCTATTTTATTACTTTGCAGAGAATGTCCCACAGTCAAACATGATTTTTTTATAAGAGAGAAATAATCAATACTATGCCCTTCATCAGGCTGTTGAGATATAGCATAAGATAGACTGTTTACAATGCAACGTTCCAAAAGGCCTGTTGGTTAGAATATATTTTAATATTACGTAATACCTGTAATAATATAGCACGTTAGAGACGCTCTCAGTATGTTGCAGTTGTGTATTGTCAAATCAGGCAGTGTAGCTTTGAACAAACAGGTTCTTCTAATTTCCGCCTCATTAAATTACAAACCTCTTTTTGAACTGTACGCGCCCTAACTTTTGAGTATAAACATCGCTGCGAGACGTTAGATGTGCCCTCCCCTGCCCATTCTTTTAGGAATGTTGTTCCTTATTAGTTCCGACAACTTTGAACCACAGAGCAGTCACTACTCGGTCTGTAGGAATAAGCGCAATAAGGACTTTGAGGTAATAAATCTGTGGCTGCAATATTCGCTTTTGACTGATAACACCCTTGCTTTTTTTTCCCTCTTCAGGCCCTTTGAATGACGTAGTTTACGAGTCCAGCGCCTCTAATGAAAATGTGTTCTTTGGAAATGGTTACCCAAAAACTGTGAGTACTTGTGAAACGTTACTGTTACTTGGGTTTTGGGTTAGTAGAGTTAGTGTTAAGGGTTGGCAGGGTTAGGCTTTAGAGTTAGTCGGAATAGTGCGGTTAATAGAGTTAGGGGTTTATAAGAGTTTGGTTAGGTAGGGCAAGTAGGCTTTTGGCGTGATTTACGAAAGGTTTGATTCTGTTCTGATCTACAAACCGGGCGCAACCAGGACTGCCTCGGCCAAACTTGCAGAATTGCAGCGCAGTTCATTTTGAGCTTTCTGGGAGGAGTATGGATTAATTTTTACCAGAGAGAAAATTCGATGGCTGATTTTGCATCTTTAAATAACGCGTCTGAAAGGCAAGTGCAAACCAAGACGCAAAGTGAAATGCGGTGGTGAGAACCTTTCCACTCGTGGAAGCATTTTTGAAATGCCCGAAACTTTATCACTACATATCGTCTATTGAGAAATGCAATTTTGGAGCTAAATTTGGGTTAATGATTGGTAAGGTTAAAGTTAATGATTGGGAGGGTGAAGGTTTATAAGGGTAGTAGTCATAGGTTAAAGTTAGTAAGGGTAGGGTTGTTTGGCTTACAAGGTACAAAGGTTAGTACTGTTAAGGTTCATATGTTTCTGGTTAGGGTTATGGTTGGTCGGGTTCCGGTTTTGCCAGTCGAAAATTATCACAATCCATATCGTTAGGGTTAATGGGTTATGGTTAATAATTTGATATATACAAATGCATGTAAATGCAATACATTTGTTCACCTCCACCACGCTTGTCGTCCCGGCAGCTCCCTCTCGAGAAAAGCATCAACCGCCAGTCATTCAACAGCACGGCGAGCGCCGCGGCCAAGACCACCAACACCATCGGGCGTCGCTACGAGTACGGCTACACCCCCGTCGGCTGGGCGGCCCCCAACCGCGACGAGGCCGACCGGGGCCGGCGGCGCTCCCTGGTCGAACGCCGCCAGCCTCCGCAGAGGTTCCTCTCCAACCGCAGCACCTACAGGACGGAGATGCTCAGCAGTAGTAACAACTTCACGGGCAACACTCAACACTTTGTCAGCAGGCCGCTTGACATCAGTAAAACGCAATCCAAGCCTTTGTCTGTGGACAGTAACACCAAGCAAAGCAAGCTGCCCGGCAAAGGGGATTCTGGGTAAGAGAGGATGATACAGTGCACTTCTTCACCACTAAGCTACAACCATTTTTGTAGGGTCGGGGTTAGTGGGGTTAGGGTTTCGGATGAATGTTACCCAAATCATGCTTTCGCAACATCCCTCTTATTGTACTCGCAGGTCGAGCGGAAACAACGCATTGGCTGACATCACCATGAAGGAGGCCGTGGAATTCCTGTCCAACGCGGACGTGAAATACCAACACGGCGGAGCCTCCTACATCCAACACATGACCTTCAGTGACGACAAGGCCAAGGAAGAGGTGAATTATCTCGCTGGCTAGGAGATAAGCGCTATAGCTTCAAAGTTCACATTGTTACAGAGATGTGCTAACCACTTTTTACACCATGAAGCTGCCCAGATTAATACTATATATTTATATATATTTTTTACTTTTCAAAATGTAAATTTAATCAATATTTTTACCCTACGCTATTGTATTTATTAATAAGTGTAACTTAATTTTTAAATCTATACTTTTTGATCTTATTTTAAGATTTGATGTACTGCAATTGTATTGCATTATTTTTAACCTATTCTTTTTAAAAAAAAAATTACTTCTTACTTTATTATTTTATATGTTCTCTGTACTTATTGTAACATTTCTATATTCATGTTTTGTAGTTTTCCATTTTATGTTCAGTTACTTTTTTACTTTATTATTTTTGCTTTTTTTTTTTCCTATGCTCAGAAGGCTTAAACACTTTTTTAACAAAAGGCTTTGTTTTTTGTTTTTTTATATGATGATATGATACATGTACAATTGATTAATTTCTATTTAATTAGAAAAATAACCCCACATTTTCTGGGTGAGTCACCTGATGTCAGAGTAAAAATTCTCAAAGTTCTGGGTTCAAATCTCGGTTTCCGCTTTCCTGTGTGAGCCTTGCATGTTGTGCCCATGCTTGTGTGGGTTTTTTTCCGGGTACTCTGACTTCCTCCCACATTCCAAAAACATGCATGTTGTGTTCTTCAAAGACTTTAAAGTGTCCATAGGTGTGAATGGGAGTGTGAATAATTTGTGTGTACGTGCTATGCAACTGGTTGCAAATGCTATGGAAAACGGATGGATGATTTAATATGGTATACTTAAATATCCTACACCAGGTGCTGAAGCACAACGGCATCGCTCCGCTGGTGGCGCTGCTGCAGAGCCCCAACGTGACCCTCAGCCAGACGGCCTCGGCCGCCCTGCGCAACCTCTCCTTCAAGAACAACGACAACAAGGAAGAGATCCAGCGTTGTGGCGGAATCGCGTCTGCCGTGGCGCTGCTCCAAGAAACCGACTCCGCTGAGATCCAGAAGCAGCTCACAGGTAGAACACCCCGTTACTCCCACCCATTAATCCTTCTGTAAATCACGAGACAGCTATTCTAGTGTTGGTGCTTTTCGAATACAGCAACTGAATATTAATGCAGTGCATCCGGAGAGTATTCACAGCGCTTCACTTTTTCACAATTTTTGTTACAGCCTTATTCCATAATGGGATACAGTGAGGCCCTGTTAACTGTGGGGCATAGGTTCCAGATCCGTAATATAGAGATTTAAAAAAAAAAAAAAAAAAAAAAAATGTTTTTATGCACATCATTTCACCTCTCCCACACGCTTTAAACACATTTCAACTCATTATTGTAAACATTGTATTTGAACACACACAGCAAATTGCTAACACAAAATAAATACAGTGCTTATTGTAGCATTTGTGTGTTAGATATATTCATTTAAGAGGCGGGGATTTTTATATACTGTAGTGGCCTATATAGTAGATTCTAGGGCTGAAACTATTTTGACTATCTAGTTTAACAATATAGGCCGCTATATCAAAATCCCCATATAGTGATGAGTGAGTATTGGATAAATCGTTTCAACTCAAAATTCATTTTATAATAAGGGTCTAACACAACAAAACGTGAAAAAAGTGAAGCTCTGTGAATGCTTTGCGGATGTTGTAAGCAGTGATGTTCCTTTTGTCTCCCTCCAGGTCTTCTGTGGAATTTGTCATCCGCCAACAGCCTGAAGACGGACCTGCTGAGGAGCTCGCTGCCCATCCTGATGGAGCGCGTTGTCTTGCCTTACAGCACAAGCCCAGACCAGGGCACAGCAAGCGGGCCGGATCACGAGTCCTTCTTTCACGCCACCGGCTGTCTGCGGTAAAACAGTTTCCCAATAAACCATTTTACTGCAAATGTGAAATTAACCACTTTCACATGTTTGCAATAAAATTACCCAAAGATCAAGAATTAGAGAACAATTTGCACACCCTAATTTCTTGAGAGGACAGTCCTTTCTCATAGAACTGAGCGAGTATGTCCTCCCTCGCCCCACCCTACAGGGATATCGTAATCGTAAAACACTAACGCCATATATGTAGCATGTACACAGTCATAAACCAATGTTACATAAACAACTGTATTAAGTAGTGTAATTACTCAACACAAACAAACCACCTTCACATGAGGCTAATCAATAGGATTAGCTATCATACTAGCTTTAATAACACACTTAGGCAACCAAATATGTGCACTAGCACTTTACGGTATTAAACTCACCTATTGGCATTAACACACAATGCTAAATGTTTGGGAATACAGGCAAATTGTTTCAGCAGAGTAGATGGTCTGTTAGTAGCTGCGTCAGGAAAGTAGCATCCAACAAAACTCCATGCAGATCTGCTTACCTTTTAGCTTTGAAATGACAGCGTGGCACCCATGGGGTTGTGACTGTTTCTGCATGATAGTATTTCAGACAGTCAGTAGCGTGAAAGTGGCTCTGGATCTTTGCCCAGTGTTTCAGACAGTCAGTAACGTGAAAGTGGCTGTGGATCTTTGCCAAGCCAATTATGTAATAGGCGAGGAAACTCAGTGTGGGAACGGTTATTGTGTAAATGAACACCGCTGTTACATAAAAGTGGAGCAGTTTCTGAATCATTTATCTTATTTTATTGTCTTTTTTTGCATTGGGACAGAAACCTCAGCAGCGCAAAGCACAGCAACCGGCAGACCATGAGGAAATGTCGAGGTTTGGTGGACTCTTTAGTCGCTTACCTTCAAGACTGCCTGGATGCTGGCAGGACAGATGATAAGGTGGGTGTGTCGGTGTGGAGTCACCACCAAATTAAGACGTAGGCGTAGCTGAAGTAGGGTACAGAAAAAAATAATTGTTTGCTATATCACGTCATAATCATGGAGTCCGCGGTTCAGACGAAATTGGTTTTGTCCAGACACACAAGGATTTGTGAGCTTAAATATCAAACAGGTTTAACATTTCCGATTGTTAGCCCTGACCATTTTCCCAGCAGATCAAGGAGGAAAAATCCCATTTACCCCACTCAACACCACGAGATAATCACTCAGGATGATATTTCTGAGACTTTCGACAATTGGACTTTTGCTGACTTTGATTGAAAGGGAGTTAAATGCTCACTCTCGGCCTGATTTTCGGTACATGTGTACTCTGCTTAATGGCTATTTCACGCCACAACCACCATGTCACCAACCAGTCCACGGCTCGGCCAAAGTCAGTGTTGACTACACATGAGTATTTGTGATTGTAAATATTGAACAGGTTTAACATTTACAATAGCTCCGACCACTTTCCCAGCAGATAAAACCGCACTCTTAACACACACCAGAACACAGGAAAATGACTTGGAATAATCTTTCAGAGCCATCCGATAATCAATAAGTGTTGATATGTGTGTAACCCGATTAAAATGTTTTCAAAACAGTGTGCGGAGAACTGCGCGTGCATCCTGCACAACCTCACCTTCGAGTTGGAGGCCGAGGCCCCGGCGTTGTTCAACCGCATCACGGCACTGGCCAAGCCTGTCGGCCCGGTGGAGAGTCAGGGCGACGCCGGGCCCATCAGCTGCTTCAGTCCGCCCAGCAAAGGCTCCGACAGCAAGGTAAGACAGCGTTTTCTCCACCAACCGATTGATCCCATCCAGTGACGAGCTTCCACCGCTTTGTTTAGCGCTACTTCGACTTCCCAGTGGCGGAGGACCCCAACCCTAGTGGGGCCAGCTGGCTCATCCACTCCAAAACCCTGCAGAACTATTTGTCCTTACTGGACTCCAGTCATCGGGAGGAAACCCGGGAAGCCTGCTGCGGAGCTCTGCAGAACCTCACTGCACAGGATGGCATCGTAAGAACTCAAACAATCGTGTTTAAGATTTACAGTGTTCTCCCGCGACATCACGGTTTATTGTGGTGCCTTTGCTATGTGACATTTTTAAAGCGATCTTTTATTATGGGTTTCTACGGTACAGTGAAACCCCGGCATATACACGGGTCAGCATTCCCAAATTTCCATGTTTGCTGATTTTTTTGGGAGGAGGAACCTATCCTCCATTAGTTGCTGAAAATCTTGGCTGTTCACTGTTTTTATGCTCAGGTCAAAGCAATACAATGATTTCTTTTGCACCATGTGGTGGAATCTTGGTGTTGTTGTTAGGTTAGATTAATTGACGTGTTTTTTTTTGTCTGCATTTGAGATGTCCTGTTTTGTTGGCAGCCTTTGAATGCATGTCATGCACCGTCAAAAGTGAAAGTGCAAATATGTTTCTGCTACTCTCCAATGCTCGCTAATACTATTGATAAACCTCCTGTGAAGGTGGTTTGTTTGTGTGGAATAATTTAATTACTGAATAAAGTCGTTTATGTACCATGGTTTCATGATTGTGTACATGCTAGATGCATGGCGTTGGTGCTTTATCATCCTTTCCGTTTTGTAACTATCTATAGGCAGTTACAAACCAATTTTAAGAGTGGTAGGAGGCATACATTATTCAGATTTTCGCTGTTTGCGGCAGGGGTCGGTCTGTATCCCCTGTGGGTATTCGTTGTTTAATCTTTACTTTCTGTAATGCCCTCACGTGGGAAAGTAGAGTGACAGGCGCCATTGCACTTTTCACTTTTTTGAATACCGGGAGCACATTAAAACGCGTAAACTATGAACACACTTAGACGCTCACTAGCACACACGCGTGCCGATGTCGCAGGCCACCCTACCAGACCACGCCTCTTAAAGGCATATATCTAATACACAGGGACTACAATAATTACAGTATTTTCTGTACATTTTAGGCTTGCATTTGTTTTTTTTTGTATTTGTTTTTTTAGTTTGAATATGTTTACAATGTTTAAAAAGTTATTTTAATAAGTTTTAATGTGTTTAAAGTCTGTAGGACTGCTAAAACTATATAGTATTTAAAATAATTACATGGTTTCTCTTTATCGGGTATTTTCACCTATTGCGGTTGGGTGTGGAAGGTATTCGCAACGATAAACGGGAGTTCATTGAAGTTCAGTCGTTTTCACAAATCCACTTTTGTTTCCGGCTTGTGTTCAGGTGTCCAACGTCATGAGCCAGATGATGGTGCAGAAGCTTGACGGCCTGCAGGTCATCTCTCCACTTTTGAAGTCAAACAAAGTCACCCTGCAGAGGAACGCGGTGGCCCTGGTACGGAACTTCAGCAAGAACCCCAACCTGCAGGGCATCTTGGGTGAGAAATGGCATCAGCGCGAGTGTACCACAATTCAGTATTTCCTACAACAAAGGGAGGCATTAAAATGCTATTGCAAAAAAAAAAAAGCTAATCCCAAGTGTATTCGGAACATCGTACATCTTACGTGTGAGTTACAAAACGGATCAAATTTGTCTGTTTATTAGGTACGAAATGGAACGACTGACCCACTTTATTAGGTACTAATTGGAGCAAAGAAGTCATTATTAGGTACAAAATGTAACTAACTTGTCAATTGATAGTATAACTAACTAACAAAACCATTTTACAAGTGTAGACTTATTAAATGTTGATAACTTCTACGAAATGTGTTGATGTCTGACATTTTGTTGTGTCGCAGCTCGCAAGGTATTGCCCGAGTTACTGGGCATCCTGGGCGCGGGCACCAAGGAGGGCAACGAGTCGGACGACACGCTGGCCATGGCGTGCCAGACGGCCAACTTCCTGGTAGCCAAGGAGCCCGAGAGCGGCAAGCGCCTGCTGAACGGCGGCTTAATCAACTTGCTCAACGAGCTCAGCCATAACAAGCGAGTAAAAAAAAAAAAAAAAAAAAAAAGTACACTCAAGCAGAGTACACACTTGCTGATTTTTAACATCTTAAACGATCCTTAAAATGTGAGAGACCTGACAAGTGATTGGGGAAAAAAATAATTGGATTTACTGCCCGTACAATGTGTGGTGTACTCCAAATCGAGGCTGCCGGAAAATACAAAAAAGAAGAAAGATTAGCAATAAACGTCAGCCCCGTTTTTCGAGTTTTGTGGATGATAATCTGTTTTAACACACCTCACACTACAGGACAATTTCTCATGATAATCTTTTAGAGACTATCATCGATAACATTTATGGGGCCCGACCGCTTTTCCAACAGAGAAAAACTCGCTCTTAACAGATTGCACACAGCAGGATAATCACTCAGGATAATATTTCAGAGACATCCGATAATCGGACCTTTGATCAGAAGAGAAGAAAAATGCTCAATTTCGGCCAGATTGTCAGTATGTGTATACCCTGGTTAATTGACTCAATCATCATTGTTCAGTTTCACGTCATAATATGTATTATTGTCAGCACCGACCATTTCAAATTGGAGGAAAAATCACTCCCAACACACCCCACACCACAGTATAATCGCTCAGGATAATCTTTTACAGACATCTGACCATTAGGCCTATGATTGGAAAGCGGGGAAAATGCTCAAGTTTAGCCCGGTTGTCATTATGTGTGTATTAGTCACATTTTTGGACAGTTTGGAAAGTATCAAAACTCAACACGTGGATTTTCCATAGTAAATAGTGAACAGGTTTAACATTTCCGATTGTCGGCGCAACTGATCAACAGAGAAAAAAAATCACTCTTTTCACACTGCACACCACAGGATATCCTCTCAGGACAATCTTTTAGAGAAATCCGACAATTAGACCTTTGCTAAATTTGTGTGTACCTCGTTTAATTGGCTACCATTCCGTTTCACGTGATACGGAATCTGTGTCTCGGCCCAACTGTGTTGACCACATACACAAGGACTTACGATTGTACACATATTGAACAAATTTAACGTTTATGATTGTTGGCCCTGACCGATTTCTGAAAAATCAATCAACACACCACAGAATAATCTCTCAAGACAATCTTTTTGAGACAGCTGACGATTGGGCCATTGCTAAATTTGATTGGAAAAGGAGGGAAAATGCCCAAATTCGGCCTGGTTGTCGCTATGTGTGTACTCCACTTAAATCGCTAACATTTCCTCTTGATCGTGCATGTGTTTCTCAGATATTTCCCCAAATCCAGCAAGGCAGCATCTGTGTTTCTCTACCAGTTGTGGTCTGACAAGGACATCCAAAGCCTCCTGAAGAAGGTGAGTTTGCGTCTCCGCTTCCACGCCTCTCGCTGGTATTTGTGAGAAACGGCTCCCAGGATTACGTTCCCAGGAATGCGGTAGCGCAGGTTGGAGAGGAGGCTTTCTCCGGAGGTTGCACTGATTTTGTGTTTTTGATTTTTGTTCCACAGCAAGGGATGAACAAGTCATCGTTTGTCAATGACATCACCGCGGCGGCCCACAAGTCGCTTCAAGTGATCGACTAGAACGCGGGGCCCCACCCACACCGCGTGCGCTAACAACCTTTCTCATTTTATTTTGTGGTTTTTAAACTCCCTTTGTAATTGAATTGGTGAGCAATTGGTTTTGAAAGAAAGTGTCAAAGTTTTAGAGGGGCCAAACACGCTGTTAATTGACTGTTGGTCATTGGCCGTAAAGAAAAACACTTCTTTCTCCTACCCTCCTTGTTGAGTGCTTAACTTTTGACCTCAGCTTACCTTTACGAGGTACTTAAGTATAACAATTGTGTCAGTTAATTAGGTACAAAATGCAATAAACCTGTCAGTTTTACAAAATGGAGCAAATTATCTTATTTATTAGGTACTCAATCTGGCAGGCTATCCAGTGAGCAAACTTGTCAGTTAATTTGTCAAACATGCTAAACATTTATTAAGTACAAAATTTAGCTAGCAGGTTGGTTAATTACACAGTATATCAAATGGTGTAAATTAGTCCACTTATTAGGTACAACATGTAGAAAATTTTTTATTAAGTACATAAATAGTAAACCAATTTATTAGACATTAAATGCAGCTAAGGTCAGTTTTTTTTTCAGTAAAATGCAGCAAATTGGTCCATTTGATGCAGAAAAAATGCAGGAAGTTTGTCACAAAAGAGTAAATTCGAAAATGTGTTTGGTGCACAAATGACTAAAAAAAAAAAAAAAAAGTTTTATCAGGTGCAAATTGCTAAACTAGTCTAATATTAATAGTAATCATTAAATTAAGGTTCAAAATGCAGTGGATGTGTCACTATGAGTTACAAAATGAAATGAAATGCTGTCGGAAATTTAAGTGGTACAAGATGTATCACATTGAACTATTTGTAATGAAACTCATCAAGCTAGTCAATTGACTACTTAATTTAAAAAATGCAGCAATTAAATTTATTTTGAAATGCAATAGTCATTTTATGAGGTACAAAATGCAGTTGTCGGGGGCAAACGTCACTAATTGACTTCTCATTGGCTGTC
Source organism: Phycodurus eques (assembly GCF_024500275.1). Taxonomy (NCBI): domain Eukaryota; kingdom Metazoa; phylum Chordata; class Actinopteri; order Syngnathiformes; family Syngnathidae; genus Phycodurus; species Phycodurus eques. The sequence goes on along the minus strand of NC_084534.1, from coordinate 25,429,175 downwards.
AGGTCGCAACTGTCTGGCTTGCGCGAAAAAGAGAAACACGTCTTTCCATTCTGCCCTCCTGGTCGATCGCTTAACTTTTGACCTCAGCTTACCTATGAGGCGCCCGTAAGCTCACGGATGACGCCTACGATTTACGAGGTTTTATTTTAAACTCATTCGTGTGCTTGTAAAATAAAGAATAGTCTGCATGGATGCAGCCTATAAAAAGCATCATGACTTCATACCGTTAGAATATATATCAGTTGAGACTGTTCTAGGCAGGGGCAAGCAGGCTAGTGCCCCAATCGAGCCTACAGATGGCCCCGTGGGTTAAAATAAGATGGGGCAAATTAGTCCATTTATTAGGTACACAATACACCAAACCAGTCTAGTTTGTTACAAAATGAAGGAAATCTTGCCATTTTATTAAGTACAAAATGCAGCTATCAAACAGTTAGTTGATATGGATCAAAATGTTTGAAACTCCATTTGTAACACATCAGCTTATTAAGTACGTAATGCAGCAAACTAGTCAATTTATTAGGTGCACAAAATGCAACTAACAAGACAGTATTCGTGTGTTAGTAATAGTATTAGTAAATTAATTAGTTGATTTATTATGTACAAAATGTTTCTCAATGGTTGATTCCGTACAAAATGGAGTAAACTGGTTGATTTAAACAAAAGTGCCAAATGCAGCAGTCCAGTCAATTAATGAGGTAGAAAAATGCAACAAAAGTATCGCATTTATTCAGTACAACATCCAACAAGTGAGTTAAAAGTGGAGCAGACATAAAAAGAAAACCTGATTGGCACTCGTTTAAAAAAGAGCAAGGCTGCAATAATAATAATTAATAATGATGATGATTTGTCATTAGAGCCTTTCAGTTCTCACGAGTTAAAGAAACACACAGACACAAATGATGTCATTGTGACGCTTTTATTCACGCATGCACTTGATTTCACAGACAATCATGAAGATGATTTATTATATTTATCAAGTAAGGCAACTTATGAGGAAACATTAGGGTGTTGTTGTTACTTCCTCAGGCCTCGTTTGCTCCTGCTGCCCTTTGAACTGACAAACAAAAGTAAAAAAAAAAAAAAAAAAAATCAAAAGTGAATGCGGACATTCATTGTTGTCTGTTGTTAGCAGTTAGTGACTGAGAGTCCGCTGTTGCTTTGGGGGACACATTTTTACACTCCTACTCATTCTGCCTAGCAACAAGTGACCTTGAAAACGTGTGAAGCTAGCTATCTAATGTTTATGGAACATTCTTTAGTTTGTGATTAGTCATACGTGAGTAACTGTACATTGACAGTTAACGGTTGTTAGCAGTTAGCGGCTAACAACCCCCTATCGTTTTTATCAAAGATTATTTATAAATAACATTGACACAATGGGCTAAATAATCTGTTTATCAGTGTTTTGAAACTCTCATTTTTATGCCCCTTCCAGTTCCGCCTAGCAACAAGTGAAGCAACCTGGCAGGATAAAATTATAGCTATCTAACATTTTAATTCTATAGTTTATGATTGTATTCCTACGGGAGCAAATGCATACATTCACTGCTGACTGGCTGTCGTTTTCAGCGGAAAATGTTGTTTGTATGTAACAATGACACACAAAGTTAAGTAGCAACGTATGATCCTCAGTTTTTTTGGTGCGCATATTTTTATGCCCCTACAAATTCTGCCTAGCAACAAGTGACTGGGCAGGGGAAACTGCTAGCTGGCTAACATTTTATTCATTAATTTGTAATTGTTTTCATACAGGAGTTAGTGAGCAGAATACATCCACTGTTGACTGAAATTAGCAGTTAGCGGCTAATGACTCGCTGTTGTTTTTAGCGACCACTCTTGTTCATATCCAACAATGACTCAACGGGCTAAATAGGCAGCGTATCAGTAGTCCGAGGGGGAGTCCGGCGTGATTTGGATGGCGTCGGGGTCACCAAATGATCGTGTTGCACTTAAGACCTTTCAGCTGTTGTACCCACCCCTACCCCCCACGCTCCCCTTGGGACCCTCTACACATGTGTTTGTCGCAGTCTCACTTGAGGCACCTTTTTGTCCCACTTAAGCCCCCACGTAGCCCACTTAGCTGGCGGGCAGCTGACCCTTGCAGCTGCTAAGGGGCCCGCCGCCTTGTTAAAACCCTCTCACTGTTTATTTGCACATGAGATTATCTATTATCTGAGCATCTGTCATCGTTGATTGATTATTTCTTTTGAAAGCAGGAATAGCGATGGTACTCACATTTTCTGATGGTCACTGACGCGGTTCCTCAGCACAGTCACCTGCATGTGTGCAGTTATACGTTAAGTCACGTCACTATACAACAATGTGTCGATTTATCATGCACGAAATCCTGCAAATTGACCAGTTTATAGTACAAACTGCTTGTCAGTTTATTAGGTACAAAAGGCAACATACAGTGTAATCCTCTTTAGTTTGACAGTAAACCTAAACTGGAAGTGGCATGATTCATCTTGAAGAATTATTATTATTATTTTTATTTTTTATTTTTTTTGGTGATACCTTTTGAGCTAAGTTCCCTGCCACCACACAGTGCTCGTATCTCAAGTTGCAGTCACATTGTGGTACATTGTTCACTGGGTACAAAATGTAGCAATCTAGTCAATGTTTTAGGTACAAAATATGGTAAGTTAGTCAGTTTATTAGGTAAAAAATATTGTGTTGTAATATATCGTAATGCTTCAGTATGATTGAGTCACCTCGTATTTCTGCTTCATGTATTTGTACTGAAGGTCAAACTTCTCCGCTTCCAGCTGCCGCATCCAGTCCATCAACTCTTTGGCCTTTTCCCTGCATAGAGTAGACACATACATAGACAGAAGAATGGTTAAAGTGATAGATTGAGTCATTGATTGATTGATTGCCAGATCTCTACCTGACTTTGTCCTCCCTGAGGTGATCAATGTTTAACTCCTTGCGGCGGTCGTTGAGAATCTTCCTCTTCTTCTCTCGCTCGGTTTGTCGCTTTGTTCCCGTCTGCGTCTGCCCGACCCGCAGCCAAAGTATTAGGAACACCTAATATAGATAAAGAATCATAATAATACGGGATAATAATATCGGGTTACTTTATAGCCGGTGAAGCTCAGGTTGCTCAGGATCAACTTCTTCCTGGCGTCGTCGTCGGCTTTCTTCTTGGCCTCTTCCTCCTCCTTCCTCGCTTTCTCCTCCTGGAAAAAAAATACGGAATATGAAATATGACAAGTTTCACAATCAGAAGCTACGTTTTTATGTGTTGCTTTGATTTCAACGTCAAATAGCGATCATAAATAATAAACAGAGAGCATCACTTGGCAGTCAACTGCCAGCCGATTTTAAATTTTTAGTTCTGATCAAGAAACCTCTGTAATAATAATAATAATACAATAAATGTTGTAGTCAGTTCATTAGATGCAAAATGCAAGAAACTAGTCAGTTTATTGTCGCACATTAGTCAATTTGTTTGGTACTAAATGAAAACACATTTGTTAAAAAAAAGGTGCAAACAAGTCCATTTATTAGTTACAAAATGTTGCTAACTAGTCCAATGAGTGCAAAATACAATAAATGACTCACTTAAAACTCCTTCACTGCCAGCCTTCTCAGTTAACATGGATATTTGACATCTAAAGCCGTCAATGGCAGTGAATGTGTTTTAATTAGGTACAAAATACAGGAAAGTAATGATTTTTTATTTTTAAAAAAGTAGCAAACAAGCCGTTTCATTAGGTACAAAATCAAGCAAACTGGTCAGTTTATATTGGGTAATAAAATGCTGGAGATTATTAGATTTATTTGGTACAAAATTTAGAAAATGAGTCGATATATTGGTTTACAATGAAACAAAGTATTTATTAGGTAATTTCGAAATGTTGCAACCGGTCTGTTATTCTTCTCTTGTTTAAAACTGCAACATTGATAATATTTATTTATAATTGTTTTTTTGCATTTGACTGCTTGGAGTTTTTTTCCCAAACCAAACCCCATAGAGAAAAATGTGCTTTTGTCGTAAACCGAGACACGGACCACTATGGACTGGACTTACGGCCATTTTCGTCTGTCGTTCTTTTTCCTTCTCCGCTCTGATCTTCATCTGGTCGGCTCTATCGGACCGGCGCTTCTCCTAAAAAGTCGCAAAGCGGAGAAATGGAAGGGGGTCGCCGGTTGATGATGTCATCCGGAGGTGACGGGGAAACCTCACTATGCGGTCGGTGAGGCTGAGGAGCTCCTCTTCCTCCTTCTTGCGCTTCTCAAAGTGATCCTCGATCAGAGTCTGGAGCTCCGTCAGGTCTTTCTCCATTCGCTTGCGGTGGATGTCCTGAAAGACGATGTGCACGCATGACCGGTCAGCCAATCAATCAGTCAATCAATCAATCAATCATCGTGACAGAAATAATAACTTCAACTCACGTCAAAGTCCACTTTTTCTCCATCTGGGATTTTGGGGGCAGCCAAACAGGGAACAAAACCAGGCCTGATCAGGAATTGTAATAATAATAAAATATTTAATATATATGATAGGAATAACATAATGTCATAATGATAATAAATGTGTTTATAGTACTATACATTTAATAATAATAATAATACAACAATAATGATGATTTTAAAATATATATTAAATATGAATGCTATCTTATGTAAAAAAATAAATAATAATAATAATAAATCACATACATATGATATAAATTCTAATGGCAAAATATTATATAATGATGTATATTAATATATATAAAATCAAAAACATTTTCAACAATTATAACTACAAATAATACAAAAACATTCCAAATTACAATCAAGAATAATGCATTGTATACCGGTATAATAATAATAATAATAATGTAAAGTTATAAATTATAATAACACATGATGAATGAAACATCATCTCTTACTTTTTCTTCATGGCGTCTTTTACATGCAAAAAAAAAGATGCCAAAAATATTTTAATAAGTTATGATTCATTTTTATTGTTATATGTGATATAGTCAGTGCTGCGTACCTTCTTCATGTTCCTCGCCGCCATCTATTGCAAGGCACAAAAACACTCCGGTTAAAAAGAGTCAAAAGTTTGGAGACACTTTCTCATGCTTCTGAATGACGTCTCCAGTCGTCCAATCAGCAGCGAATACTGGACTGTTCGGCCGGGATTTGTGGTTTTCCATGTGTCCGCTGAATGCGCCACAAGCATGGATCTGCTAGATGGCTTGGAAATGTTGCGAGTCACTTTTTTTCGTCAATAGAACGGAAAAGTTGCTAAATTTATTGCTTGTCACTCTTTCTTATTCAATTGAAGGGTTGGAAAAAGTTGCTTATCTGTCGCTAGCCACTTTTGGGGAAAATAGTCATTTGACGGTGCAGACAAATTGCTACAATTATTTGCACGAGACAGAACTGCCTTCCGTCCGGAAGTCTTTCTCCATGGTCTCACCGAACTCCTCCCATGCCCGAGTTTTTGCTTCAGCGACCACCAAAGCTGCATTCCGCTTGGCCAGCCGGTACCCATCAGCTGCCTCAGGTGTCCCACAGGCCGAAAAGGCCCGATAGGACTCCTTCTTCAGCTTGACGGCATCCCTCACCATTGGTGTCCACCAACGGGTTCGGGGATTGCCGCCACCATTGGAGCCAACTCACCACCAGGTGGTGATCAGTTGACCGGTCCGCCCCTCTCTTTACCCGAGTGTCCAAGACATGCGGCCGGAAGTCCGATGACACGACCACAAAGTCGATCATCGAACTGCGACCTAGGGTGTCCTGGTGCCAAGTTCACGTGTGGACACCCTTATGCATGAACATGGTGTTCGTTATGGACAATCCGTGACGAGCACAGAAGTCCAATAACAGAACACCGCTCGGGTTCTGATCGGGGGGGCCGTTCCTCCCAATCACACCCTTCCAGGTCTCACTGTCATTGCCCACGTGAGCATTGAAGTCCTCCAGCAGAACGATGGAGTCACCAGCGGGAGCGCTCCCCAGCATCCCCTCCAAGGACTCCAAAAAGGGTGGGTACTCTGAACTGGTGTTTGGTGCACAGGCACAAACAACAGTCAGGACCCGTCCCCCCACCCGAAGGCGGAGGGAGGCTACCCTCTTGTCCACCGGGGTGAACTCCAACGTAATGGTGCCGAGCCGGGGAGCAATAAGTGTACCCACACCTGCTCGGCGCCTCTCACCGTGGGCAACTCCAGAGTGGAAGAGAGTCCAACCCCTCTCGAGAGGACTGGTACCAGAGCCCAACCTGTGCGTGGAGGCGAGTCCGACTATATCTAGTCAGACCTTCTCGACCTCACACACCAGCTTGGGCTCCTTTCCTGCCAGAGAGGTGACATTCCACGTCCCTAGAGTCAGCTTTTGTAGCCGGGGATCGGATCGCCAAGGTCCCCGCCTTCGGCTACCGCCCAGCTCGCATTGCACCTGACCCCTATGGCCCCTCCCACATGTGGTGAGCCCATGGGAAGGGGGACCCACGTTACCCTTTCGGGCCGTACCCGGCCGGGCCCCATGGGTGCAGGCCCGGCCACCAGGCGCTCGCCTTCGAGCCCCACCTCCAGGCCTGGCTCCAGAGGGGGGTGGGGGGTGCTTCGGGAGTATGGGGTACCGAACCCCCTGATACGGGCTGTTCGGTCCCTGTACGACCGGAGTCAGAGTTTGGTCCGCATATCCGGCAGTAAGTCGGACTCGTTTCCGGTGAGGGTTGGACTCCGCCAAGGCTGCCCTTTGTCACCGATTCTGTTCATAACTTTTATGGACAGAATTTCGAGGCGCAGCCGAGGCATAGAGGGGGTCCGGTTTGGTGGCCTCAGTATTGCATCTCTTCTTTTTGCAAATGATGTGGTTCTGTTGGCTTCATCAAGCCGTGACCTCCAACTCTCATTGGAGCAGTTCGCAGCCGAGTGTGAAGGGGCTCGGATGAGAATCAGCACCTCCAAATCTGAGACCATGGTCCTCAGTCGGAAAAGGGTGGCGTGCCCTCTCCGGGTCGGGGATGAGATCCTGCCCCAAGTGGAGGAGTACAAGTATCTTGGGGTCTTGTTCACGAGTGAGGGAAGAATGGAACGGGAGATCGACAGGCAGATCGGTGCAGCGTCTGCAGTGATGCGGACTTTGTATCGATCTGTTGTGGTAAAGAAGGAGGTAAGCCGAAAGGCGAAGCTCTCGATTTACCGGTCGATCTACGTTCCTACGCTCACCTATGGTCACGAGCTGTGGGTCGTGACCGAAAGAACGAGATCCCGGATACAAGCGGCCGAAATGAGTTTCCTCCGCAGGGTGTCCGGGCTCTCCCTTAAGAGATAGGGTGATCTTTTAAGAGATATTTTAAACAATTCATCAAGGGAGATTGACAAATGGAAAAAACTAACATAATATTGGATGTCATCGGGACTTGCAAGGGTACCTTATGAAGTGCCCCGTCTGTCATTTGTGGACAACAGTAGCTTTGAAGTGTACGCGTTTCAGTTTTTCCAGTTCATCGAGTGGAAAGACAGCAGTTCAAAAAAAAAAAAAAAAAAAGCGAGTTGAGTGACACATGAAAGGGAAAACGAGGCAGCTGCCAGCAATGATGGAGTGAAAATGTCTGTGTGTGTGCATGCACGTGTGTGTGTATCATTAAAAATAACTCAGCCGTCAGCTTTGCAAAAATAGATGGAGAGGGCGCATTTGCACAAGGCATTTCTTTGTTTTTATTTGATATATTTTATGTTTTTTTTTTTTTCCAATTTAAAAGTTGAGCATTACCCCAATTCCAGTGAAGTTGGGGCGTAAAATGTAAATTAAAAAAAACAACACAATGGTTTTCAAATCCTTTTCAACCTCTATTCAATTGAATGTTAGTTTTTTTTTTTTTTTTTTAATGGAAATATTCACCCATTTTGAATTTGAAGTTTTTTGACGACGACACAGAATTGTTGTGCGCGCACACACTGCTAACGACAGGCCTGTGTGTGTTACAAGCAACAAAAGCTGCAGAAGTGAACTATACTTCCATCGACTTCCTCCTCATCTGCAAGCTCCTCCTCCTCTCCTGTGCAAAGCATGACGCGTTAGCGGCAAACACGAATATTTCGTGACGATAACCACAGAGCAGGAATTGGAAGCCCGCGCAACCGCGCTCAGTGCAACATAACAATACACAAAGTGGATTTCTCTGCATTTTAATCATTTGCAATGGCTTACTTCTTTTGATGGGTGTATGTGACCAACAACATTAGTTTTAAAACTGAAAAACGTAAAAAAAACACTCGTTAAGAAAAATCGATTAATATTATAAACATACAATACAAAATTTGCCAAAATATTGTCATTAATATTACTTTATAAAACACAAAACAATACCTTATTGTTGCTTTTTTAGTCTTATTTTTTTACACATCAATTTGGCTATTATTTACTTTTACATTTTGTAATTATTTTGATTGTTGTGTGTCTTTAATACGCTGAAAATGGAAAGTTAATTAATACATTTGAAATGTGTAATATCATTCATTAAAATAAAAACTACAGTATTATTAATGAGTTATTTTAATACTTTTAGTACTATTAGGTGTTTTGGATGTAGTTAAAATAAAAGAATTTAATAATACAGTACATAATATGAATAATGATGTAATATAGAATATCATCCATTAAATTGAGCATTCTAAACTTTAACTTTAAACTTGTTTTTTTTTTTATTGTTTTGAAATGTAATTAAAGCCAAAAACTATTAAATTCATTTCAAATCAAATGATATAAAATCCTAATTTTATATATCATAGCATCCATTAAAACATCTTTCAAATGAGTTACTTTGGCTTGAAATGTTCCACATGTAAGATATTCAAGAATTCAAATGTTACTTTTAAAACGTTTTAAAGACCGCGTTATAGCAACGGGATGCCGTACTTCCAACCAGGCTTGAGTACAACCTGGTCTAGTCAGTGGCCAATCGTAGAGCACTTTACAGACAAACAACCATGCACTCTCACATTCACACCGACAGCCAATTTAGAGGCTTCAATAAACCTAGCGTGCTTGTTTTTGGAAGCCGCAGAAACTTGTAGTGATTCTCAAAGTGTGGTACTTGTACTGGGAGTGGTACTCTGGCTCCCTCTAGTGGCACATGAAAGAATCACTGAATTAAAATGTTTCAACTGTGCATAGTTTTACATTGGCTTGAACTTTCTTTTTTAATTCAATCCAGTACAATTGTTAAGTGCAGGACAACTTTTGTTAACTTTTCTGGTTGTTGTACTTTGAGTTAGTACTACTTGATGTAACCGGTTTTGGGAACCACTGCAGCGGGGGATAAAGGTCAACGCGGTGGACAGGCGCAGCTGCCTGGACAGTGGCAGCGGGACAAAAATACAAAAAGAGCACCGGGAAGCCGGCGGATTAGCACGTAAAGCAGCAAATCAAGTGGCAGGAAAAACACCAGCAGCTGATTGGAGGGGCTGCACAGCAAACAAGCGCAGATCAGTGAGCTTCGAAAACAAGGAACCGCGCGTGTATTTGTGGAAGTTGGAAATGTGACTTCGCGGGTGCTTACAAGCCCGAAATCGACAATACATTACGTTATATTGTCACCTTACTGTTAAGACGAGTAGTGATTTTTTTGCACTTGTATGACAGGTAAAAATGTCTATCACTAACATTTTTTCCCAGATTTTTTTTTATTGATGATACACAATATGAACTATATTATTTTTATTGTATTGCAGTTAAGAATATGTATTTAATACAATATTCTTTTTACCGTTTTATTCAGTGTAGATGTTTTTATACATCACCTATAAAATGTGTCATTATTATTATATTGATTGGTTATCATATTTTTTACACTTGTATGACAGTTAAGAATGTTGATCAACATTGATTATTTACTGTAGTGTAATAATTTAACATTATTAAAAACAGTGGCTTGGTTCAAATAGAAATATAATATTTAAATAATTGTAAGTTTAAAATCGATAAATGGATTATTTAGTCATTAACTATGTTTTTTTTCTGTTTTATTCAGTGATATTATTGCTGATAATTTAAATCATACAAAGAAATTATTGTTATCATCACTGAGTGGTGAGCTCATTTTTACAAACATTTTTTTTTCAATTATTTGAGCTAAAATTAAAAATTCTTTAATTTAAATTGAAATAATATGAGGTAATAAAAATAAATCAAATATATGCATATTGATATATGAAACAAAAATAAATTGGTATCATTTCATAACTTTACTCTTGAATGACATTTAAGAATGACCATTTTTACCCTTTTATTTGGTGTTGATTTTTTCATGTTATTATTAGTGGTAAACTTATTTTTACCTTTTTTGAAAAATATATGTAGCTTAATTGAAATATAATGTCATAAAATAATAATTCAATGTAAGATTTCATACAATAACGATTCAATATATCATATAATAACCCATTTTAAATATTAAATCCATAAAAGCAAACATTTTAATATATACAAATTGCATATACACATCATAACACATATGATCATAATTGTAAGTCTAATAACATAATTGGCCAAGTTATTTTTAACTTACTGTCACGATATCAACAAACAAAATACAAATGTGCTTGCTAGAAAATGGTGTGTTTTCTGTTTGTTTTGAATTTTTTTCTTTGTGTGTTTATCTTTTCATGGTTTTCTGAAAATATTTAAAAAACGACTTAAGCAATTATGCTGTCAGGCTTCCGAAATGCATCATTTTGCATTTATTATGTGATGCATGCATCAATAGACTTACGGTTTTCCCTGCAAGAAAAGACACACACACACACACACACACCAAAATGCATTAGTCGTCTCCATCATGTCATCCGACCGCCATCTTGTCATGTACTCACTCGTACGCCTCCTCGCCGTCCGACATGTTGCAAAACAAAGCACCTGCACTTTGAAAAACAAAACCCAAAAAGTTATTTTGTGCTTCAAAAAAAAAAAAATAAATACAACTGCACACTCACCGGGACCAGAAGCTCCTTGGAGATGTGGAGGAGTGGGAAACGCACCACGCTGTCCCCTGACCCGGGCCCGGGTAAGCTTTTAAACCGGGCCTCGGATCACATGACGGCACAATGGCGGTGGCCACATACCTGCAAACAGATGGCGGCGGGTATTAAAATGTACATTCTCACTGGACGTGCTTTGACTATTTTTACACGGCAAAAAACCTGGACGCGGACCCTGTAAGAGGGTAAGGGTGGGATTAGAAGGTGGGCTTAGTGAGATGTGTAAACATACTCCGGGGGGCTCTCAGGCCCCCCCGGACCCTCCTTTGATTTGCAAGAAGACTTTTATTGTGGCCTTCGCCGCTCCTGAACGAGTGCCATGGTTGTGTAACCGCCACCAAAAGTGGAGCCATGATGCAATTGTGAGCACCCACCCCACCCACACCACCCACACCACCCACTGGACCATCTTCAACCTTTGCTCAACATGGAAACACAGCTGCATTTAAGAAACTTCCAAAGCCTGGAAAAAACAACTGCATTTTCTGGCCTTCAATCACAAGAAGGGCGCTGATGCCAACTGAGGGGGGTTGGTAGCACCAGAGGTGGGTGCAGATGGCGTATGTACTTGTAGCTGTTTTTTTTTTTTTTTTTGACACCTTTTACAGTGGATGAAAAAGTCGACACACCCCTGTTCAAATGTCAGGTTTTGTGATATATATATAAAAAAATGACACCAAGATAAATCATTTCAAAACTTTTTCCACCTATTACCTGTAAAAAAAATATATTTTTTTATCTTTTCGGGAGGAGAAGTAAAAATAGATAACTGAAATAATGTGGTTGCACAAGTGTGCACACCCTCTTATAACTGGGGATGTGGCTGTGTTCAGAATTTAACCGATCACATTCAAAGTCATGTTTATGGGAGTTAGCACACACCTGCATCCATTTATAGTGCCTCTGGTTAACACTCAATAAAGTTCAGAATTTGTAGTGGGCTATTTTTTATTTTTGCTTTCAAGCAGAAACTTTAACATTTCTTTTTTTTCCAATTATATTTTTCTAATCTCCCCCCCCCCCCCAAGTTCTAGGTCACATTAATGGTGGGAAAGGTTTTGAAATGATTTATCACGGTCTCATTTTTTTTTTAACAACAAAAACCCCCTTGCATTTCAACAGGGGTGTGTTGACTTTTTACATCTACTTTATCGAGCTACCATTCTGTCTCTCTCTCTATCTATCTATCTATCTATCTATCTATCTATCTATCTATCTATCTATCTATCCAAAGATTCTACTGCATTTATTTACATTGAGTGTGAGTTGACATCTCCACCATGTGGTCAAAGTGAAAACTGACAGACTCCTGGCTAGAGCGGGTGCCCACTGTAATTCTACTTTTTGTCATTATCTGTTGATAAGAGCCCAGTGATAACTTAAGTTATCTTAACTCCACTCGCAGCCCCTGAAGCCAGTTCCACTTAGCAATATGGAATTTGGTAGACGTCTCAAGGCTCCCAGCCTGGAATTGCGCTGGAAGTCATTCTATATTTTGGTTTAAATCGGCAATTTGAGGGTTGCTTTGGCCTACAGATTTTGTCTGACTGCTACCAAATTTGAACCACGAGCACCAGTCAGACGGGCAACGCTGTAATGTGAATAACCAGAGTGTGGATGGAGCACGGCAGTGAAGTTTGGTGACTTACCATGAAGCGCAAAACACATATTCAGTTTGTGCTGTATGTTTATTGCAGGGACACAGAAAAGAGAACACACTAAATGAAGTGGGAGACAACAAAAAAATGCTCAGCAAGTGCACTTGTGTGTCGCCTTCTGCTGAACTGAAATGAAGCGAGATGGTTTATTCCGTGAGCCGTGTCTTCTACTGCGCGGGGCCCTTTGCGGCGTCAAACATCTTCTTGCGGCCCTCCATGCCCGACATGGCCTCCACGTTCTTCCTCCAGTCGCTCACCTCCGCCGTCTTCTCCTGAACAAGAAGAAGACAGAGTCAGCCTGGGAAGTTTTTCGACTCTGCGTTCCACTTGTTGCGCAACTGACCTTCTCCGTGTCTTCCTTCTTGACCGACTTGAGGTTGGCTCGCAGGTCCAGGGACACTTTGTGCTTGGAGCCCAGCAACGAGCGCAGGATGGCGTCGGCCGAGACTCTCACCCGCCGAAGGTTGGGTCGCTTGAACTTCCCTCGTAGGTCCAGAACCTTGATGTTCAGGTCTTTGATCTAAAGCACACAGCAGAAGAAGCGTTTACCATCGTTATCACTTTCGACGTCGCCGGTGCCGCTTTGACCTCTCGGGTGTTGTGTGTGACTTTGGCCTCGATGTCGTAGCGTTCCTCATCCACCACGTTGATTTTGGAGTGGAGTTCTTCACAAAGGTTCTACATAGACATGAACAAGAACATCACTGCCTGGATTCACCGACACTTTAGTTCAGCTCAAGTGCGTAGTAGTCATCTTTTGAAGTCGCAGCGCTACATTAAGAGCAGAATGGTAGCAGAATTTTATATTAAATACAGAGCAGTGAACACACAATCACATTCACAACGATTGACAATGAACCAAACATTTTTGGAATAAGGGAGGAAGTACAAGCAGAAAAGCTACGCAAACATTGCATTGCAGCGAAGTTTGACGAATCAGTCATGAAATTCTCATTGGGTCTACTCTGAAATTCAGCCCCCAAAGCCAGTTTCACAGAGCATCGTGGACTTTGGTAGACAGTTCTATCATGAGTAGATGGACAAAAAAGTCTCAAGAAGTCACACCTCAAAAGACACAGAAAGTCTTCCATTTAGGTCGGAAGCGCGCATTTCACGATTCCACGTTTCATTTTGGGCGCATTTCCAGGGTTCCTTCAAAATGGAACTTGTGTGTGGGTGGAGCAGGGGGGCGAAGTTCGATGACTTGTCATAAAACTCCAAGACAGTTTCACTGAGCCAGGTGCAATTTGGTAGACACCTCTGTGACCAGCAGAGGTAGAAAACAGTCTCAAGAACCTATGCTGCAAAATTTTTTTTTATTTTGGCCATTTCCAAACTCCTCCCCGAGATCTTGTCTTTCTCTTTGAATAGAGCAAGTCAATGGGAAAAATGACATTTTAACATACAAACTCATCAAAAGTCCAAACGGAGTCACGCACCTGCAGCTCCTCCAAGCTCATTGAGTTGATATTTAACGCGGGTGTTTTTTCCTCCAGGTACTTCTCCTTCTGCTCCTCCTTCTCCGCCAGCTCCTGCTCGAGATCCTCTTTGGCCTTGGCCACCATCAAGCTCTGCAGCACGACAACAACAACAGCAGCAACACAAAATGCATGATTTCCGTCACGTTTGCACGCACGCATAAGATCGAAACCTCACCTTCAGCATGAGCTTGCGAGAAGCTGAGATTTTCGATTTCCTCTGCAGGAAACAATAAGCGTTACAAGTGAGTCAGTGTGCTTGGAGATACATGAACGCGGTGTTGAAAGTCTCACCTCAGGCCTGTAATGGAAGCATTGGAAACAAACAGCGGCATTAGTGTCATCACAGTGATTGTGTTTCCTAATCACGCGCTAACAATAAACACAGATGAGAGACGACCAACACAACACTTACACTTTCTCAGGCATCTTGGCTATCTGAGTTGACCCTGAAAGACAAAAATAACACCTTTTGGCGGCCCCCAAAGGATCTTAATACACTTTCCACTCCAGAAACATTCCACCGCATTGGCGACTGTCCGGCCTTTCCCGCAATGGAACTGTGCCCCTCGGCGGGTGTTTATTGAATTACTCATGGGTGGATCTTATTGTACGTGCGATACATTTAATTTTGATGATGATTATTATTCTTTTTTAAATGCGTATGCTTAGCCCGCATTAGGATGTGTTAGTTGCAAAAAGGCCAGCTGCCTAACATCAAGCTGTCAACTGACCCACGATCGCTTGTACACACCCTGTTCGTCGTGCACGTTGCATTCTTGCCTCAGCCAAAAACAGCCAAGCGATGGCAGGCGGCAATACAATTACGGGCAATACAAAACTATAGTCATTCTTCTGCAAAGTGTTTTATTCCAAATAACTCCAAACAATCACACAGACAGACGATGACATATAACTCAATGTTAGCGGTTGCCATCATCATAGACTCAATTATAAGTACGTCTATGCAATCCCAAACTCCATCGTCGTAAAGAAATCTGACAAAATCGAGCCAAATCTCCTTAACATTCTTCATAAAAGGTCCTGTTAAACTGATCAAATGTCGCGTAAATGATTATTTCAAGCACACAAGTGTTGTTGTGAAGCCTTACGTACCTCGGTGGGAAGATGAAGTGAGACAGAAAGTGATGTGAGGGAGAAGAGCAGAGGGGATATTTATCCCTCGCCCCCGCCTTTGTCCCTCCTCTCTCGCTGGACTGGAATACGCCAGCGCACACGCACGCGCGCGCACACGTACGCACACGCACGCATACAACCACGCCCGTCAGTCTCATCAAGTGGTTTACTTATACTTGAAATTTTTATTTAAAAAGAAATAAATAAATAATGGCTTCAACTTCACCTCGAGTGTTTCAGGTTGAGGAGTTATGGTAAAACAACTCCAAATCAAATGCACAAAATATTATTATTACAATATCACAACATAGTAGCGGTGGCACGGTGGACGACTGGTTAGAGCGTCAGCCTCGCAGTTCTGAGGACCCGGGTTCAATCCCCGGCCCCGCCTGTGTGGAGCTTGCATGTTCTCCCCGTGCCTGCGTGGGTTTTCTCCGGTTTCCTCCCACATCCCAAAAACATGCATTAATTGGAGACTCTAAATTGCCCGTAGGTGTGAATGTGAGTGCGAATGGTTGTTTGTTCCTATGTGCCCTGCGATTGGCTGGCAACCAGTTTAGGGTGTACCCCGCCTCCTGCCCGGTGACAGCTGGGATAGGCTCCAGCACGCCCGCGACCCTACTGAGGAGAAGCGGCTCAGAAAATGGATGGATGGATGGATAATATAATAGCACTTTAGCATAACGCTTCTGTGAATATTTCCTCTGTGAAGGAAGCGCCCAAAAGTTTCGGTACAGTATTTATAATAATAATAATAATTGAAAGGTGCAATACACATTTTATCAAAACAAATATATATTTTTTAAAGTTACGATTAAAAAAAACAGCAATTTTGGGCCAACTTGTTAGCAGTAAGACAATGAGACAAACGTCGTACAATTTTGAGTTCCGACCAAAACGTTCCAGCTAGCCTCCCTTGTGGCGGCGGCAAAAAGCCGCGCTAGTTGTATTTTTTATTAATTTTTTTCTGGCTTGTTTTGCGACGCTGCAAGAGAAACATGTGACAATAAAATGGAAGTAAACACGTAAGTATCTGCATTCCAGCTGCTTTTGTTTCTGTGAGTGGTTTGCCCGAACGGATTGATGAGCGGCCGTCAACGTAACGAGCGCCCTTTGATTAGCGCAAAGGCCGCAGCCAGCGCTTAAGCTCGGGCTTTAAAGGAGGAATGTCGTTTCCAGCCTACAATAGAGGCTGTCCAACTATACAGACAAATTGTGATGGTGTGCGCACACGTGAATGTGTTGCACATCTCGGAACGTGCCATCCCAAAAAGCCTTTATTTGAATCAATGCTAAATAGGGTTGAAACTAACGATTGTTTTATTTCAACGATAAATCTGTCGATGACTTTCCAATTAATTGGCAAAGCTGATTTAAAAAAAAAAAAAAAAAAACTGGTTAATTTCCAACCCTTGATTCAAAAACGGGACATTTTTTTTCAAACTGACAGTGCAGAAATGCACACACATAAATTGATTGATTAAGCTCTCAGTGTAAATAATAACTAATAAACACTATTCTTCTCTCATATGAAATATGGAAAACTAAAATGTAAGTTGACAATATAACTAATTTTAAGTTTAAGTTTAAAAATAAATACATACGGGGGGTCCTGTGGGGGGTGCTTCGGGAGTACGGGGTACCGAACCCCCTGATACGGGCTGTTCGGTCCCTGTACGACCGGAGTCAGAGTTTGGTCCGCATATCCGGCAGTAAGTCGGACTCGTTCCCGGTGAGGGTTGGACTCCGGCAAGGCTTCCCTCTGTCACCGATTCTGGACTTTTATGGACAGAATTTCAAGGCACGGCCGAGGCGTAGAGGGGGTCCGGTTTAGTGGCCTCAGTATTGCATCTCTGCTTTTCGAAGATGATGTGGTTCTGTTGGCTTCATCAAGCCGTGATCTCCAACTCTCACTGGAGCGGCCCGCAGCCGAGTGTGAAGCGGCTGGGATGATAATCAGCACCTCCAAATCTGAGACCGTGGTCCTCAGTCGGATGAGGGTGGCGTGCCCTCTCCGGGTCGGGGATGAGATCCTGCCACAAGTGGAGGAGTTCAAGTATCTTGGGGTCTTGTTCACGAGTGAGGGAAGAACGGAACGGGTGGATCGGTGCAGGGTCTGCAGTGATGCGGACTTTGTATCGGTCCGTTGTGGTAAAGAAGGAGCTAAGCCGAAAGGCGAAGCTCTCAATTTACCGGTCGTTCTACGTTCCTACCCTCAGTTATGGTCACGAGCCGTGGGTCGTGACCGAAAGAACAAGATCCCGGATACAAGCGGCCAAAATGAGTTTCCTCCGTGGGGTGTCCGGGCGCTCCCTTAAGAGATAGGGTGAGAAGCTCGGTCATCCGGGAGGAGCTCAGAGTAGCGTGCCGCTGCTCCTCCACATCGAGAGGAGCCAGATGAGGTGGCTGGGGCATCTGATTCGGACGCCTCCCTGGTGAGGTGTTCCGGGCACGTCCCACCGGGAGGAGACCCCGGAGACGACCCAGGACACGCGGGAGAGACTACGTCCTTCGGCTGGCCTGGGAACGCCTCGGGATCCCCCAGGAAGAGCTGGATGAAGTGGCTGGGGAGAGGGAAGTCTGGGCATCCCTGCTAAAGCTACTGCCCCCGCGACCCGGTAGCGGTAGAAAATGGATGGATGGGTTATAGTATAAAAAAGAAAATAAATCATAGTTTAAACAAAAGCAATATTATTTCATAAATAAGTAATTGTAATAAACACATGAATATAACACACATTTAAAACTTTAACAATAAATAATTATTACATTAGTTTTTTTCAAAATAAATAATTCACTATCATTCTTCATTGTTGTATCATTGATATAATTTCCTTTATATTTAATTTGAATACATTTTCAATAATGTCCTGACATTTGTTATGCCATATGCAGCAGTGAGGTGTGTTGCACATTACTGTCACAGCATTTGACATTGATATTGTGGAGGGGTCCCTAATAAAGTGTCTCATAGCACTACTCAATAGTAGCATACATACTGTATATATTTACAGTACATATATGCATTGTGTATATAGTATATATGACAGGCAGCATGATTAACGCCCGTCATGCAACAGCTTTATACAAACATTTTTTTTTTTTGCCATTCATGTTACAATCACGTTTGTATTACTACGTCATCAACAAATGATCATATTAAACATTTACTGTTTAAATATGTTCGATGTACTTTTACTTCTTCCATTCTACTTTCTTCCACAAAATGAGCAGTCGACATAAAACACACACAAACACACACACACGTTTCCATCTGAAATACGGTTGTAAAACATAAGTGACAGTGACGCTGATGCTGGATATTTATTTTTCATGTCACCAAGATGACATTTGGCATGCAAGGTACAAAAAGCGGTCGCAACGTCACCATCTATAAAGTACAAATATGATTTTATGTGGCTGCTGACCTCTTTATGTTTGCTTTTTTTCTGCTCGCACACATGCTGGGAGTGTAGATCAGTGCGTGTATGGAAATGGAAATAATATAGCATCTTTGCAAGAATCCCTGTACTGTATGTTATTCTTGGATAATTGGTTGGCACTGGTCCATTTCTAAAAAGTAATAGGACCACTTAAAGCAAAATAAATGATATTACGAGAATAAAGAAAGGCGTAAAGTTGGGAAAATCATAAGGGCAAATCTACTTTTTCGAGGAAAAAAATTAATCTTACGAGAAAAAAGGCAATAACATTACGACTATAATACCGATGTTAGGATGTTACAAAGTGACAATTGTGTTGACCTATTTTGTGGTTAAAATCTTTTTGAAAAGAATCATTTTTTTTGTCAAAAACAACTTTTTTTTTCTTACAATACTGACCTTTTACTTGTTTATATCACGGTCATTTTGTTGTAATATTACAACTTTTTTTTGTCAAAAAATGATGTCTTCCTCTCACAATATTATGACTTTTGTCATTAATGTTATGACTTTAAAAATAGTTTCTTTTAATATTATGGTTCTCAAAAGACTATTACGTTTTCGTGTGAAGTGACCATTTCTCTCATGATGACTTTTGCCAAATTAGGATTTTTTTTCCCTCAAAAAATTCTTGCAACATTAGAACTTTTATTTTCCTATAAATTTGAATATATTTTCAAATATTTTCATTTCTGTAAAGTGTGGCCTCGATACTCCACTTAACAACCACTTGAAGTTGTGTGTTTTTTTTTTTTTTTTTTTTTTGGGGGGGGGGGGGGGGGTTGAATTTAAAAGGTTTAACAACAACAACATCAAGAAACATTAGCATGACTTCATTATTTGCCTGAACATTTGAAAACTTTGAAAACTTTTAAAGCTTTTCTGACTGGCAACTGTCGGTGAACGTTGCTTTGTTTTCCGTGGAGCTGTAGCTGGAGTAGCGTGACAAAATGGAGGTGGCTTGAAGCTTCGGATTTCACTGGGAATGAGCCAGAGCTCCTGCACCCTGACCAAAACCGAATCCCTTGGGGCCGAAGTTCTTGGCGTAGCAACCTGCCAATGCAAGAAGGAGCGCTTTAAATCCTTAATTCACACATTCAAGTTTACGTTAAACTATGTTCCCCTCCGGTCTTGCTGAATTTTCTCTCGGTCTTTTACGATATCCGTGACGGGCAACGGGAGGGGTCGGTACCCGGACCCGGCTCCAGAGTCGGCGTCAGTATAGGGGGGATACATATTGCCGCTCAATAAGTGTTTGACAATATTATTTTTCTGGCACCAACAAATTCATATGAGTTTTTATTTTTAAGCGTCTGGGCTTGCGACCATCCCGTTTTGTCAACAGTGGCCAATGGGACCGTAGTGCAAACCTAGCCCAAGTAGCGCTAGCGCACCTTTACAGAAGATCTCGCCATCTCTGTCTGCCACAGTGGTGGACTCCAGTCCTTTGCCGCAGTTAGAGCAACGGAAGCAACCTTTGTGCCACGACTGAGCAAATAAAAGAGATTCAGTCAAAATTTTCAACAACAAATACTAATTCACGTCATAAAAGATGAGAGCGCTTCCTCACGTTGCCGCCGCCGATAACCTTCTCCGCCGCGTACACCGTTTTGCCACAGCGTGGACAAACATCGGCGCCGCCAGCTTTCTTGGCGAACTTGGAGGCGTTGGGGTTATTGGTAGGATGGTGCGGAGCTTCTCTGTCGAGAAAATATTACGAACATTGTCAAAAACATTAATTTCATTTGGCAGTTTTTCCTCCTAATATTACAACTTAATTATCTAGAAATCACATTATTCTTGGAATATTGCAATTTAATTGCTGCTAAAATTACAATGTGGTTTTCTTGTTCTTACACTGGAGGCTTAATTCCAAGCCCCTCCCCTGTGTCCACGCTGAGGGTCCCCGCTCCCCCGCCGTAGCCGTAGCCTTTTGGCCCGTACTTCTTCCCGTAGCACGACTTGCAGTAGATCTCGTCCACGTGCACGGCCACCGTTGTGCTGTCCAAGTTCTTCTTGCAAACCACTTCCAATGAGAGGGAAGTGAAAACGTCTTTCTAAGGCTGTGTGTACACTGCAGGTCCAAGTGACGAATACCAATTTAATGAATATATCTGCGACACATCAATCAATCGGTATGCACAAAAGTCTACACACCCCTGTTCAAATGCCAGGCTTTGATAATATAAAAGACGAGGCCAAGATAAAGCATTACAAAACGTTTTCGACCATTACTGTGACCTAGAACATAACAATTCAATTGTAATTGAAAAAAAGCGAGGGTAAGTACAATTAAACAACAGAGACATTGTGATTGCATAAGTGTGCACACCCTCTTTTAAATGGGGATGTGGCTGTGTTCTGAATGAATCAATCACATTCAAATTAAATATTCAATGGGACTCAGTACACAACTGCCACCCTTTAAAGGGCACTGATTCCCTCCAAATAAAGTTCAGATGTTCTAGTAGACTTTTTAACCAATCGGTGTACAATACTTTGGTGATGTCAAGCTCGCACTGATGTCATCGAGATGCACCTGTGTACAGTATACCCGCGATATGAAGTTATGAAGTGACACTTTATATTAGTACCGGTAAATGTTTCACGAATAAATGCATTTACATTACTCACGTCATAAGACTTTCCCCTCTACATTATGATTGTTTTTTTCCCTCATAACCGTATGACTTTTTCTCCAGTAACATTACATTTTTCTCGCAACAAAACCTTTTCTCTCGTAGTATTACGACTTTCTTGTAACAACGACTTTTTCTCTCACAAAACTACACAGCTTTTTTTTCACCGAACCTTATGACTTTTCTTCGTTTAACTTTACGACGTTTTTCTTGCAGTAATGTTTGCCTCTCATAACTCTTCGACTTTCTCTTTCAAAATTATGTTTTTATCTTGTTACATACTGATTTACTTTTTCCTCATAACTTTTCCCCCTCACAACATACAACCGTTTCCTCATAACATTCTTTTTCCCGTAACTCCTGCCCCCCAATTGCCTACGCTTTTGGGCTTGAAAGATTGGGGCTTAATTTTCATGATAAAACTATTTTCTTATCTGTTCAGAGCGGCCCTTAAACTCCAATGAATAATAACTCAATGACATCAAGCTTTGCATTGACAAGGTCGATCCCATCTATGAGTTTAAAGTCCAATTGGCAGATATCTGATAAGTATTGTATTTTTAATGATCATTTGGAAGAGGGCTGATTCCAATTTGAAGATATCTTGATTCCATGCGTTTTTTTTTTTTTTTTTTTTGTCTCTTCAGCTGCCTTGACAAAGATCCCAATTGGGCCACAATATGAATTGTGATGCATGCAGTGTAAATCCAGGCCAAACCACTGCAACCGGCGCTTGACATTTAAAAAAAAAAAAAAAAACATCTGTGTGTCATAGATAAACACTCTGCTCGAGGGCGAGCGTGTGCACCTTCCTCTTCCATAAAAGGACAACTTTGTCACATGTTTCCAACACGCCCATATAAGGACTGCGACGTGTCAACACAAACATTTGCTTCCCAAAATCCTTCACATTCCACGCCGAGACTTTGCAAGAGATGGACTTACTGCACAGGAAGCAGGATTTATGCCAGCTCTTCCCTTCGCACTGCACTTCCTCTGCGAAGTAGACCGTCTTCTGGCAGCAGCCGCACTTGTTCCCTCCCCCGAAAGGCATCCTGCGTAAATGCGGGTTAAACCACCCATTACACGTCTCAGTAAAACTTTACCTCTAAAAGGAAACAGTTTTGGGCTGGGGAAGAGCTGAACAGAGATGGAACACGCTCAAAAGTTCATCCTGGCGGAATAGTCAGTAATCGATGTGATCGTCCTTTGTAAACAGGACATTCCTTGGCTGTAAAATCAGATCAAGTTCAAGTTTGACTGACTTCAAAGATTATTTTAAAAGAAATGTAGAATTAAAAACCATACGTTGTTTTCCCCAAGAGGCTGCTAATTTATCTTCCAACTCGGGCCTCCATACCATACAAGCTTGAATAAACATGATAACTTTGCTTTTAAGATTTCAAAAAAAATAAAAAATAAAAAATGAGAGAAGTTTAGGATCAATCCTACCTGCTCGTATGAAGCCTCTCGGTTGGTTCACGTCTACTAAAGATGTCCACTAGCTGTGATGAAGAGCAAAGTGCGAAAGGATAACAGCACACTCAGCTGCTCAGTGGGAGGAGTTAGAGGAGTGTGCGTATGTGTCTGTGTAAGTGTTTTATGTCATTTATAATTTGTTGTCATTGATTGTTTTTTGTTTTTTTTCCCAAAAGGCCACATCATGGAATGGAATGAAACGCAAGATGATGATGTCACCTCAAAGCAATTTCTCAGGGCACGGGCTGTGTTATTCTTGATAAATTGTGATATTTGTGTGCGTTCGTCATTCTAATTCCAACTGGACACGCATGTCTCGTATGTGCGTGACAGCACAACAAAACAACAACATCAACCATCGATCATTGTGCCTCACGCGGGGTATTGTTAGCATTTTTCTGTAGGGCTGACCACGCCCCATGTAACATTTAAAGGAGACATGCTCTCCTTTTTTCACAATTTAAACCACTTGCCATGTGTCCTATTAATAATGTGCGTGTGACAAGCTTAAATTAAAAATAAAAAATAAATAATCCAAAAAATCAAACAAAATAATCCCACAAAGATCCCGTATTGTGGTGCGCACCCGATTTCCTGAATTTCACTACCATGACGACCTGGGGCGGAGCCTGGCATTTTTACGACAAATGACTTTGCGTCTCCTCGAGTCCGAAGTGTGACAAAAAGCGAGCACCCGTAAAGACAATAAAAGCATTTTAACTCTTGGAGGCAGCAGTTCATACGCTCCACTGTGTGTATGTGGCACAAACACTTTTGACTTTTTTTTTTCTCTAAACATTTTGACTTCTGTGGGGTAACGGAATGATGGTTTTCCTTCGAACATTCTGACTTTTTTTCGCGTAATATTACAAGGTTTTCTCTCGCAACACTAGTTCTCTCTTGAGGTTGGGATGTTTCACTTCCTAACATTGCGACTTTTCTCCTAACATGGCGTTCTCTTTAATGACAGCACAAAGTTTTCTCCCAAAAATTACTTTTTTGTTTCATAACAACATTTTGACTTTTTCTTAAAGAAAAAAAAATAACAGTCTAGTTCTCGTGACATTATTATTTTTCTTCTCGTAACATTACGACTTTGCCTGTAAACATGACTTTCTCTCGAGTACCATTTTTCTTTTTTCTTGACGCAATTACAATATTTCTTTTAACGTTTTGATTTTTCTTGTTGTAACATTATTACTTTTCCCTCTTGTAAATTAAGGAATTTTTTTTCTTGGAACACTATAACTTTTTCCCTCACAAAATTACCCTTCGTGTCACAAAAGTGTGATTTTCCTTCTTAAATCATTCCGATATTTTCCTCTTTGCAATGACTTTCTCGTCACGTGACAAAGTTTTCTCTCGTAACTTTACGACTTTCTCTCTCATACCAAGGACATTTTTCTTCTGTATTGATATTTTCTTTAAAAAAAAATGTTTATTTCTCCATAATATTATGATTTTTCTTGTCGTAGTATTAGTTTACGACTTTTCTCTCTCATAACATTTTTCCTCCATCCTGTAACATTATGACTTTCTCTCGAAAAATTACTACATTTACTCTCAAAACATCATGAGTTTTCTTTGCGGAACCATGTAACCTGGTGGTCAGACTCCGACTGTCACTCGAAAGTGGCTCTGGATCTTAGCCCAACTCAGCAGAGGTTTGGTGCAGGGCAGTTATTATGGAAATGAGTCCCACTGCTGACACATTTAGAATTAGATTTATGTGGTTGTGTCATTATATATACACACTTGTAAGTGAATTCTCCTCAACATTTCCCCTTATTTTGCAGTTACAGCTTCCACACTTCTGGCAAGACTTGCTACAACATGTGTCTTTGCTCCCTCTCGCTTCAAGCATCACGCGAAGAGACAACGAGCGAGTCAAGACGTCTATTTATAGCCAGCCTTTCGGACAGCGCTCACCCTCGCTTCGGCGCCGCATGGACTCGTCCGTGCACATGTGCGTCGTCTTGAAAGCAGGAGCGAGAGAGGAAGTGGAGTGACAGGCGCTTAGCGGATTTATCCGGAGGAAGAGGAAGACGATGGGAGGCGAGGTGCGAGGATGCGGCGTTCAGCACTTTCTCTCCTGCTCGGGACTTGACTGCAAGACAGGACACGACGAGGGAGCAAGAGGTGAGTTGTTAGCGTGACTGCTTGGCATTTAAAAAAAAAAAATACAAATTATGCATTTGCATATGTAACGTTCAACAATTCTGCCTTTTACAAAGACAATAATACTTAGTTTATTTGCAGTGGTGTCGAATTACACATTTCAAGGCTTTTTGGTGCACGTAAACATAAACA
Source organism: Phycodurus eques (assembly GCF_024500275.1). Taxonomy (NCBI): domain Eukaryota; kingdom Metazoa; phylum Chordata; class Actinopteri; order Syngnathiformes; family Syngnathidae; genus Phycodurus; species Phycodurus eques. The sequence goes on along the minus strand of NC_084534.1, from coordinate 25,404,037 downwards.
ACAGCCACTTTAACATCTTTTCACGAGCCCTAATGAAGTGGTTGATGCTCAAATTACGACGACTATTACAGCATTATTTGTAGTGTCTACAGCTCAGCTGACTTTGGGCAAGAGGCGGGGCACGCCCCGGAATGGTCGCCAGACAATCGCAGAGCACAGATAGAGAAGAGAGAAAAAACTAAACATTCACAGCTACAGACAATTGAGAGTCTTCAAGAAGCTAACTTGCATGTTTTTGGAAGGCGGAGGGCCTGGACACTTAACAATTTACTACTATTCATATTATGTGGGGGTTTGCATTTTTTTTGGCATTTATCTTCATTATAAATATTGAAATGATATTATATTTTCTATTTATTAATATATTATTTATTTTTATTTGATTTGATGCGAGTTATTATTCCACTCCTACCACACATTTTAATTTCAAATTCTGTAATTTTTTTCTTTTTTTTTCCAAATTGCTTTTTTTCCCCCCTCGAGCACAAAAACAGCGCTCCATACTCCATGGCGTAACACTCATACCAAATAATATTATAAATCCAATATTACCCATGAAATTACGCATAAACTGTAACAACAAAAATATTCTATAATAGAGTATTTTTGATATTTCGACGACTTCACTCTCCATCAGGGGGTTCGACGACCTGGTGGCCTCAAGGAGCACATGAGGCCACTCATGGCCTGTTCTAAAAATAGCTCATCGGTGATGGGAAATTGTGATTTCCTAGGAATGCTGTAAAAGCGATCATTTAAAAACATAAAAACACTTTTGATAGAAATAAAGCAAAACGTTGAATTTTGACGTTTCCTACCTTGTTCAATAATTTATAATTATTATGAGAAATGAGTGTCGTCACATAGATGACAATACAAAAAAGATGATAATTATTATTTTAAAAAACAAAACATGTAGGTAACTTGAGTATTTATTATAAGAATTTTTTTGTAGACGTGTGTATGAAACAGGATCAACATGGCTCTCAGTTTCAAAAAAAAAAAAAAAGATTCGTGACCCCTGCGTCCACGTCATGCTTGCTTGCGATTGGATATGAGTGTGCGTTACTATTACGGGATACCACAATTCTCCTCGGGTGCTTTAGTGATCCCGTACCTGACGAGAAATTGTAAAACCTCACAGGTAGGTGGATATTTACAAAGAATACAGAGCAACTTTGCCAGGTTGCCTGCCAGTTTTGAGCATGTTTGGGCCTGGTTCATCAAGTTGCGGTGAGATGCAGTTTCCAGTAGGCGTCAGTAGAGCAGAGTGTGTGACACACCCTGCTTGTGTGCGTGCGTGTATTCGTGCACTCCTCATTAGCCAAAGTAGGACGTGCAAGCATCAGAGTGTGACATGCACAGCTCCTAATTAGATGTTAACGATAAAAAGAACAACGGGAAGCGATAGGAACTTTGTTATCAGTCGGCGCTGTCATTTTCTTGTACCTGTCATGTGATTCTTTATCTGAGCAGCGGCGCTTATGAACTTGCGATTGTGTGCCCCAGGCGAGGAAAGGATGTAATATGACAGATAGGGATTTGGATGTGTCAAGGTCGAACTCTGTCTGTGTACCGCAGTGATTGTACTGTATAATGTTGGACTATAATCCTTACTTATTGCTTGACAGTGAGTCAACAGAAAGATGTGAGGTCGGCATGACGGTCTGCCCACAAGAAAGACGATTTTCTCCAACGTGCAAGACGGACTAACGAAAAGGCGTCAGTCAGCCTCCCGCTGTCTTCACGCCAGTGTAGGCCTTGCCACATTACTAGCGGCTAATGCTAAATTCGGTTGTGATCCATCTGGCTTCGAATACATTGTAATACTTCCAAACTCCAAAACATTAAGAACAATGGTAGGCCTCTGATTTTGTTCTTTTGGAAAGACGTTTCCGCATGACACACTAGCCCTAAATCTAACCATAACTAACTTTTATTTTGGATTTTGGACAAATGTGATACATGTTTGGGATGGTCATCTCATTACATGTGCGTAACCCGCCCTTCCCGCGACACAGGAGCCAATCATGGTGCAGCGGCGCATGTCCTGCCTGGAAACTATGTGAGAATCCTAATAACTGTATTTATAGTATAGATTAGCTAGCGACCTAGCATAAAAAGTTGTGCAACAAAACCAGCAGCTTCCAATAATGTCATCTGAAATCAACTTAACCTATTTTTATTTTATTTTACAAGTGTAAAAAGAAGTTAATTTATGTTAGTTATAGTGAAAAAAAAAAAAAAAACATACTCAACCTATACTCAACTATTATTCTTGGGCGGCATAGTGATGGAGTGGTTAGCACAACTGCTTCACTGGTCTTATGTTCGGGTTTGAGACTCCCACATCTCCAAAACAAGCATGTTGAGTTTACAGTAATTGAAGACGGCGTCTAAATTGTCCGTAGGTGAGAATGTGAGTGTGAAGGCGTGTATGGCTAGGATGATGAGGATAAGCAGTGACGAAGATGGAGAGATTCTTTTTATTATTGTCATCTTAGCCATATGGTACCGAGCAGCCTAGAAAACAAGAAGTTATACCACATTAGCTGTTTACGATTAGTGCCATGTTTCCTCTTTGACATCACCAGGGGCATTCGGAATAAGTATTGCGGCGTTCATCCTTCGCGTTTGAGGAGATGCATGATAGCAGTTTGTGTTACTTTCGAACTGTATTTATTTAAATGAGGCTATATTTGGCTTAATTCACCATTTATTTGCAGTAATTGGAGCCCGTGAGGGTGGTGCCGAGGGAGCCCGAGCTCCAAAACCTGCCGTGACAATTCAAATCGGCCCAGTTGAACGGTTCCGGCTGTGAGCGAGAGCCGCCGCCAAGCCGCCGTGCGACAGATGGACGATCGACTAAAATTAGGAACCTTTTTACCGGGTGCCACTTTTAGCTCTTGGAAGGAACGGTCCGGTTAGCCTGGGCTGGCATTTACAGAGAGGACGCTGACCGTGGCGGCGGCGGCGGCGGAGGATGCGACTGGAGCGTGGTTACGCAAGCGGGGAAGGGAGCAGCCCACCCCGAGGCTACTGAAGGATCTCCCGTCCGGCGTGCAAAGAAAGACTTGTCAAGATATGCTTCATGATCACGCCAGCGTCCACCGTTTGAGAGCCTCCCTGGTAAGTTGCTATTCTCGCATGCAACTTCTTGAAAATGTTTTGAATACATTTGGACGGCAGTCATTAAGCGTGCAATTGGATGCAGAGGCACGTCTGCCTGTAATGCACTTCTATCGTATGAAGATGTCTGCTGACCCATACGAGGCAGAGTGAGCTCCTCCAGGCGCTTTTTCACCGCTTGGTTTGCTACGGTACGTTCTAGACGAGTATCGGTCATGCCTCGTTGTCTCATGGGGGAGAGATGCCAAACAAGCTGCTTTTTCACTGCAGGCATGCATAAAAGCAGACATTAGGAAACCATCCATTCATTTCCAACACCAGTCGTTCTCTTTCGGGTCGTAGGTGGACCTGGACTGGGCGTTAGCCCACCGGCCGGCGCATATCGGCAAACGACTATTCACAAACAAGGACAATTTAGAGTCTTTGATGAAGCTAATATGCATGTTTTTGGAACGTGGGTAAAAGCCGGAGTCGCCGGAGAAAACCCACACAAGTGCTGAGAGAACATGCAAACGCCACACGTGAAGGCCGGATCCAAGATTCGAACCTCGAAACAAAGAACTGTGAGGCAGACGGGTCTAACCGTAATTTCACCGTGCAACCCATATAATGCAATGTTACCCACAAATGAAAACAGTTCTCAGATATTTTAATCACATGTCTGACATGGTTTGGTCAAAATACCACAAGGATCATGAATTATGACACTTTACACCCTATGTCTTGTCTTGCTGAAATCAGCATGTTTTTAGAGGCGGGCCCTGTCGCATGCAAGTGAGACAGCCCACATCGCACCCTATATACTGCTAGGCCAATGGCGAGCCGGGAGTTTGTTACCGTGACGACCGAGGGCGGGGCTAGAGATGCTTCGCGGGCTCCTTCTCGCCAACTTGTGTGTGCGTAACTGGTTATTATGAACATTGCTTCATAACACAACACTGCAACAATGCTAATTAATGCATTTGGAATCCTAACCACCCACCCGCCCAGCTATCTACCATGCTAGCTAGCTAGCTAGTTAGCGGTTCGTCTGTCTTTGAGCCAGCTCTGTTGAAAAGAATAAAAGACTATCATTTTCAGCTGACACCCAAAATAAATGTTGTGATCGGCCAGATTTCCAATGACGTGATCGGATCAGGACAAGTCTATCGACGACAACCTCCAACATCCAACAATCCCGTCAACATCCGACAACAACACCCACAACAAAACCCAACATCAACAACAAAATCGAACACCAAAAACCTTCCGCAAATTCATCTACCTCTTACAGCAAGATCCAACATTTCGTTGTGTTGACATTTACACTTGGCTGTGTGTGTTTGTTTATCTGCGTGTGCGCACGTGCACGTGTGCGTGTGTGTGTGTGTGTGTGTGTGCGTGCGTGTGTGAGAGACCGTCCATGTGTTCTGCAGACTTCCTCTCAGACAAATCTTTCAGGCCGCCGGGAAAGGAAATGAGCAATGTGGGTTGCTATATATAAAAAGTGGATCAAGAAGGGTTGAGAAAAATGAATCACACAAAAGATAGAGACGCACCCGTTCAACTCTTCTTCTGGATTGGGGTGGCTGGAAATAATCAAAATTTAATACAGTTTCCCTTCATGCTGGCGACAAAAGATTAAAAAAAGGAGAATAAAGTATGAAATGTTTCTGCCAGGTTTGGTCATTTATATTTCATAACAATTTCCTTTTATAGCATTCAGCAAATGGACTTCTCTGAAGTCTTATGAGCTGCAGTAAATGGTTCCTGGTGCAAGTATCTTTTTATTGTGGATGATTATAGGTTCCCAGCTGCAGCCGCGAACGCCGCCGCCGCTCATTGTGCTGCTTCGTTTTGTCCTCTGGTGGAAAAGGTCACGCTTGATTTGCGAACCCACCATTAATCTCCAAAGAGGGCAAACATGACGTCATCACCGAGACAACATGGTCCATGATAAGACCAGTGGCGCTTTTCGATGTGAATAACTGGTGGTGTACCAAACACTTTAGTCGAGGACGTTTCTCTTCCTGTGCCATTGGTAGTGTAGCAGTTCACATAAGTGATCTTCCATAATATTTTTAAATAGTGCCTGTCTTCATTAGGGTCGTGGGTGAGATGGAGCGTATCCCAGCTGTTTTTTTCTGGCAAGAGAAGCAGGGTATGGCTGTGATTCCCAGCCAATCGCATGGTATATATAGATGCGTCTGTGACAGTGTGAAACACAGATATGACCAGGTAGATACGACACGCCCCTTTTGAGCTGCGTACCTACGGAGACGCTACGCTAGGGCGGTCAAAGTCGTTAGCGCATTCCATGTGTGTGGATGGCAGGAAAACTAAAAGAACAAGAATGCAAGCACATTGTGCTGCATACGGTTGCACACAGCGCCATAGAATCACAACAAGGGACCTGGGAATGACCTTTCACAGGTAAAAATATTCCTTTTGACATTTGAAAAGAAATTGCTGGACTGATAGCACGTGCTTTGGCATGGACAAACATGTACACCTTGTGAAAATAGGTTTAGCAAATTCATTTCAATGTCCATGCATTGCTTTTGATGGGAACATCGACCTCTCCAACATGGCCACCACGTAAGGCACGTTGATTAGTCAGGTTGCTACAGCGCGTAGGCGTATGTAACGCTTCATATCTATGGTGTGAAAGGTTGTACCTGAATCTACCCTGTGATTGACAGGTAACAGGTTTCGGCTTGAAGTCCGTTTCTCGCCCATAGTCCGCTGCAATAGGCTGCAGCTGCCTAGGATCCTGAACAGGAGAAGCAGTAGAGAAAATGGATGAATGGATGTCGACCATGCTTGTGGAATATGCGTTGACTAAGCCCACATTCTCACCCACGGTCATTCTCCATCTTTGAAGTGTGGCAGGCCGCGGTGTTGGCACGACCTTAAAGGGGGCCGTCGTCCTCACGCTGTGCGAGCCGAGCTGTGTCACTCACAGCATGTTTCACACACCCGAGGACCATGGCTACATTACAACCATATGCTGCCATTTGATGTGTATATTGCTTTGTCATCCCCAAGCAAGCGTTACAGTTTCATCGACTCCTCAACAGCATCTGCTCCTCTTCCCCCCGTCGCCGCCGTTTATTGTCCCATTCCGTCAGCAAGTCTGCGGTCAGAAACCTTCCGTCTCTGGCACAGACGCGCCGCATTGCACCGCCGCCATTACTGGGTAAACCATCACCCTTATTATTGCTAAATAATACTTCTGGGGCCATTTTGATCTGACGCACTGCCACATTGTCCCAAAATATTCCAAGAGTCATTTGAACTGTGAATCAATGTGATCATAAATTTCCTTTGAGACTTCTACATTGTACCCCCAAAAAACTGAACCCCTAACTCTAACCGCAATCCTAACCCTAACCCTAACCCTTGCCCCTAACATTACCATGCAAACAGCAAAATATGTGAGCTTGCTAAAAGGATGCACATTTTTGGCTCATGTTAGCACTTATTGTGTACTGTTTAACAAATACATTTTTTTAAATCAATTGATATTTCACATGACAGTGTGGACATGTTAAGCTTGACAACATCCAACTACACACATAATATAATGAAAATGATGAAATGTAAGTGTAAATGTGTATTCTGCAACCGTCCAACAGAGCCTTCTCCATAGTTACCCCCTCCTTCCGGAACACACTCGCAAAAACTCACCCGTGACTGCGGCAGTCTGAGGTCACCACCCGCTCGTTGGGCACATATAGACATACAAGCATCCACACACACATTCACACCTAAAATATGTCTTTTTGGAATCGGGGGCGGGCAGTATAACCGCAGAAAACCCTCGCAAGCACAGGCAGAACATGCAAACTACAAACAGGAAGGCTGGAGCCGTGATTCAAATGTGGAACATCAGAACTGTTTGGCAGACTTGCGAACCACTCGTTTTAGTGCCGATATAGTGTACAATAATACAATAATAATCTTATTTTGTCTCTGCAGCCATGATTTTCTTACAGCAGCAGCAGGTTACTTCGAGTTAGCATCGACGCAGGATGCCTCTCTCCAAAGCAGACCCCAAACTGCCATACAGCGGCCTTCCCAATCCCACCACGCACTTCCAGCATTCCGCAAGGCGACTTCCTTCCTGCTCCTCCGGATCCTCCGAGCTGCTGCTGAAAGGTTCATCTGTGAAGAACCTTCAGCAGCGAAGTTCCAGAGCGTATTCGCAACGGAGCTCGGCAGCTGCGACACAGCGGAGTGACGGAACGTGCTCGGCGTACAGCAGCCCTCGTATTCCAAAAAGGGAAGCCCCTCACTCAAAAGACACACTAGACCTGAGAGACCTCCAGCTTAGAAGGAACACCAACAAGAACTGGACCTTTGGGAAATATCGCCAGAGCAACGTGGACAACGCCCACGGTGCTGACAAAGCCGCATTATCCCGGCAACAATACGCCAAAGGAGACAACAGGAATGTGGAGTCTTTGGAGGGAATGGGGAGCTTCCAAGGAGAGGTGAGGAGCAATTCTGAGCGGAAGAGGAATGCTTCCAGAACAAAGCTTCCGGGAAGGGTGAACATGGCGGCTGTCGCCCCCTTCAGGTACAGGTGAGGAACGCTATATTACTGTTGGAACAATCACGGGAAACGTGACTTTCATCGCCGATGTGCGTATTTGGGTTTCGAGAGTGATTGGCCACCCATCAGGTGGGAAATTACACAACCAAGTTAAGCGGCGTACACGCTTACTGCATGATTTTTAACATCTTAAACCATTTTTAAAAGATGAAACCCTACACATGATGTGCATGCATGTTCTTACCCCTAAACCAGATATCTGTCGTAGTAACAATACTGCCTTGAGTGAGGCAGCACAGTGCCACGGACCGTCAGAAAATACAAAGAAAGAGTCCTAGTAAAAGAACAAAATCGAAGATTCTAGGCTAACTCTTAGCTTATATGGTAACTACATTGGAGTTGCAAACATTTCTCCTGGTCAATTTTACTGTGGTGAATGACTTATTATACAAACCGAGTTAAAGTCACTGATGGTGTAATGGGTGGTTGTCCGTGTCTATATGTGCCCTGCGACTGACTGGCGACCAGTTCTGGGTGTAGTCTGCCTTTCGGCCAAAGTCAGCTGGGATAGGCTCCAGCGCCCCGCGACCCTAACCAGGATAAGCGGTGTTGGAAAATGAATGGACAAACCGAGTTATACACTCAAGTGAACACAGTTGTTTCCTCGATTTGTGTCAGTCAACGGGTCACTTCCTGATTGGCCACGGTACAGTTTCACTTCACAATTACAGAACGCGTGGCTCGGCCTTACTTCCTGTTGACCACACGTAAGGATTTGCCATTGTAAATATTGAACAGGTTTAACATTTACAAGTGACAACCTTGACTGTTTTCCTAGCAAATCACGGATGAAAAATTACTCTTAACACGCCATAGGATACTCGTTCAGGATAATCTTTCAGCGACATCTGATAGATGGGGCCTTTGCTGGAAAAATGTTCAAAGCGTCAATTCGTCCAGATTTCCACCCAATTTGTGACGGTGTCACAGTCGGGCTAATTCAAATAACTGAGCCATCACATTCAGTTTCTTCATGCAGTAATGAAGAGCTGCCATTTTCGTTTTTCTCGTGGACTACATGGAACCATCATCAGGTCAAAGCCAAAAGTGAAGCAGAACTGCAGTGTTGTTGTTTCCACAGATTTGCTAACTGGGAATATCCAGTAAAGCCAGAAAAACTCTTTACTGATGTGCCAACATCGTGTTGTAGCTGAGACTCTCCAAACATTTGGATAAATCATAGGCAACTGTTTTAATTGGAACATAGAAAATGCGTCTTTTAAAAATGATATTTTACCGTAGGTGTCAGGCTCAGGAGGAGCCAAAGGCCACGTTGGAGGACCTGAGCGACTGCTCCTCAGACTCCATGGAGGTCTGCTGCGACGATCTTGGTGAGTCTATAGTGTTTATCCTCATTAGGGCTGCCGGTGAGCTGGAGCCTGTCTCGGCTGACTTTGGGGCAAGAGGCGGGGAACTCCCTGGACTGGTCGCCGGCCGATCGCACGGCAGATATAGGCAACCATTCCCACTCACATTCACTCCTATGGACAATTTTTGAGTGCTCAATCTGGAAATGCGCAACTTCCGCATTCGACAAAACGGGTCGAAGCCCTTCCTCCTGGTTCGGGTGCATGGGAAAGGAGACAATTAAACCCGTTGGAACTTTAAAATGTCTTTTGGTGAACACAAGATATCTCACAATATTTGATGTTTAGGCTTTGTCCATATTTACATTTATCATATCATATTTGCATGAATAAATATGTTTAACTTTTGTCTAAAGACACCAGCCATAAAGAAAACAACATTTTGGTAAGTCCGGCTTCAAAAAAAATCATTTCATCAAAACCACAGTGATGCTCGTTCGCGTAGCATACACAAGAAGTCAGCTAACCTGTTTTCCGGGTTTGGCCAAGTGACATTCCGCATAAAGCAGATTAACTTCCATGATTGTTTTGGGAAAAAAGGGAGGAAACCAGAGTACCTGGAGAAAACCCACCCAAGTATGGGACGAACATGCTGCACTAAAGCACGCCTGAATTTGTCTCCATCTGGTGGCGTTCCGTCTCCTTGTATCACGCAAAGAAACCAACTATTTTCGCCGCAAAGTTCAGTGAGGTAGTTAGGCGTCTTTCCAGCTAAGCAAGCGCATCACAGACGGGCTGCTTGTTGTCACAAGAGAACAACTGGCAAGAAAAGCTTCACGCTACTGTGCACGGCCCACACCTGTTATGTGCATCAACCCTTCCACATCCTCACTGCTTCCTTGGAGTCTCTGCTTGCGTGCAGGAAAAACATATCGCGGTCTTTCCTCAACTGTCAACACGAGCATAGTTTCTGGTCTCTGGAGGGGCCATCGAGACGCTGTTTGAGTCCATTGCCGTGCTGCGTAAAATGTGAAAAATGTAATGCGCGAGGTTTGCCTGCAATGGTGTTAAAAAAACAACAACTTTTTTTTTCGGCCTTTTTTGGCACTAATGTTTGCATGTGTCTTGGCCTCAGCAGCATCCCGTTGGGATACTGTTTATTATTCTTCTTATGACGAATAACTGGCGTTTTGGGGGGCCTCAAACATGCCCCAAAACTCATTCATTTGGGAAGTGTGTGTATCCTGGTAAAAATTGATGTATTTTAGGGGTCTTGAACACAAGCCCTGAAAACCCAAACAGTAGCACCCCCTGGAAAGTTGAAACAAGGATTTGCCACAGATACCTAGTTTACAAATCAACAAATTGGATGGATATGTCTATAATAACAGGATAAATAAAAATGTTTTTTGTCATTTTGGTTTGAAGCAGCAAGATTATCATTTTGGGTGAATGTCATGACTTGCACTTTGACAAACTCCTACCGGGGATTTTGCTCAAATGAGCCCCGATCAGAAGGAAGTATTCTAGACAGACGGGCGATACTAAATTGGAATGCTTTTTTTTTTCATCGAGTGTCAAAATTTGATGATCATTTCAAGAATTCACCAATGAAAAATGGGACGCAGGCGCCCGTTCAGCTCTGCTTGCAGCTTCCATTTATTTCTGTTCCCATGCTCTAAACCCCCGCGAAAACATATGTCACATTATGAAAGCTTTACAGCATCATAAACACACCACAAATGACTGTTGTCAGGCAGATTTAGCACTAGAAAGACAGATCTGCCTTTTCACACCCATCACAATATATTTTATGTTGATATTGTGAAGCGGATTTGACTGAGATAAAGGGAGCGCAAGCGGAATAAAATTCTCGTTTTAAAAGGCGGTTCTGGAGACACTCGTTTAAAAAATTGACTTTGTGGTTTCGAAAATGATGTCATTGGATGGCTTGGACTGTAAAAAATTGAATCAAATTAATTATCATAATGCGTGAGATGCTCCCCAGTGAGACGCCAGACCAGAGACTAAGTGGGTCTAAAAGGAGGCGGGACAGACGCAGACTTGAGTGCTTTGATGAGCGGATCAGCTTTCATGTCATTTTAGTGTCTGGTCGCTCTAGGGTATTTTTTGTCTTTATTTTTTGTCTTTATTTTTTTTGTAAGCAGACGGACTGACAACAGTTTTGTGTTTGATTTTTGAAAGTAGAGCAGCAGCATGTGTCGCCGGGCTTAATCAACAATAGAGTAGCGGCTGGCTACACTGAATTCAAGCAAAGTTTGCACTGCATGATTTTTGTTTGTTTGTTCATCTTTAAATAATAAGGACTGTAGGTATTCTTTCAAGTATGTATAACATATACAGTGCCACCAGAAAGTATTCACATCCCTTCACGTTTTGCTATGTTACAGACTTATTGTAAAGCTGATTTGGGTGTAGTTTTATTTAAAATAAATAAATAAATAAATAAAATACATATCTACATGAAATATCCCATCATGACAAATTACAAACATATTTTTAGACATTTGTGCAAATTTATTGAAAATGTAAACAGTTAAACATAACAGGTGCATTAGTATTCACCCCCTTTGCTTAATATTTTGTTGAAGCACCTTTGGCAGCAATCACAGCCTCGAATCTTCTTGGGTATTTTTCTACGAGCTTGGCACACCTCTTTTGGGGCATTTTCTCCCATTCTTCTCTGCAGATCCTCTCAAGGTCAGTCAGGTTGGATGGGCAGCGTCAGTGGACGGCCATTTTTAGGTCTTTCTGGAAATGTTCGATTGGATTCAAGTCCGGGCTCTGGCTGGCCCACTCAAGGACCTTCACAGGCTGCTCCTCAAGCCACTCCTTTGTTATCTTGGCTGTGTGGTTTGGGTCACTGTCATGTTGGAAGGTGAATCGACTCCTTAGTCTAAGTTCCACAGCACTCTGGAGTAAGTTCTCTTGTAGAGTTTCTCTATAATTGGCATCTGTCATCTTACCTTCTATGCGGACTAGTCGCCCAGTTCCTGGGGCAGAAAAAAACAAAAACAAAAAAAAAAACACAGCATGATGCTGCCACCACCATGCTTCACAGTAGCAATGGTGCTAGCCAAGTGATGATCAGTGCCTCTTCTACTCCAGATATGACGCTTGAAAAAAGTTCCATTTTAGTTTCACCAGGCCAGATAATTTTGTTTCTGCAGGTCTGAAAATCCTTCAGGTGCCTTTCGGCAAACTCCAAGTGGGCTGTCATGTGGCTTTTAGTGAGAATTGGCTTCTGTCAGGCCACTCTACCATAAAGGCCTGATTAGTGGAGTGCATTAGCAATGGTTGACCTTCTGGATGGTTCTCTTATCTCTGCACGGAAACACTGGAGCGCCGCCTTAGTGACCAAAGGGTTCTTGTTCACCTCTCGGACAAAGGCCCTTCTACCCCGGTTACTCAGCTTGGTCGTAAGGCCAGATCTAGGAAGGGTCCCGGCGGTTCCAAACTTCTTCCAATCCCGAATAATCAGAATCAGAATCAGAATCAGAATCATCTTTATTTGCCAAGTATGTCCAAAACACACAAGGAATTTGTCTCCGGTAGTTGGAGCCGCTCTAGTACAACAAACAGTCAATTTACAGAACACTTTGGGGACATAAAGACATTGACAAAAAACAATTGTGCAAAAAGATGCAGAGTCCTCTAGACCGAGACCACAGTGGTTTTCGGGACCTTTATTGCTGCTGGAATTCTTTTATATATGCACTGCCAACTGTGAGACCTCATATAGAGAGGTGTGCGCCATTCCAAATGATGTTCGATCAACTGAATTTATCACAGGTGGACTCCATTCAAGTTGTAAAAGCATCTCAAGGATGATCAATGGAAATCAGATGCACCTGAGCTTAAGTTTGAGTGTCAAAGGGTGTGAATACTTATGTACCTACTATGTTTGAATGTTTAAATTTTTTTTTAATAAATTTACACAAATGTCTGAAAATATGTTTTTACTTTGTCATTATGGGATATTTTATGTCGATTTTTTTTCACAGAAAACTATACTCAAATCAGCTTTACAATAAGTCTGTAAGATAGCAAAATGTGGAAAGCGTGAAGCAGTGTGAATATTTTCTGGTGGCACTGTATGTATAGCACAACATTCTACTGAGAATCCAGTCAATAAAATTATGATAAAATTGAAATCATTATTAATACAGTATATTATTTTTTTTTAATGGGGACCACATATTTGCATTTACATTTAAAATTATTTGGACTAAATAAGTGCATTAAAACAAAGTTACTAATTATTATCTTATATATTGTTATCAGTTCAGTATTATTATTTTTTAACTTTGTGGTTAATAATTAATTTTAAATAATTAATTACAAAAGTGAATTAAAAATTGTATTAATTAAATACATAATTATTTCAGACACACCGAAGAATTTTATAGCACCTTTTAAGTTCCCCAAGGACGCTTATTTATATTGACTTCTGGAATTTACGCTTGGGCTTAATTAAAATTAATACATTTGTAATGATGAATGTAAAAAGCCTCAAATTAAAGCTGAACATCTGCAGTTAAAGCTCATCTCTTACAATTTGTTTCAAATCCATTGTGGTGGTGTTTCGAGGAAAAAAGTTGAGAATTGTGTTGATGTCCCAACAGTGGCGTCCAAAGCTCTGGAGCTGCCCGGGGCACAGAAAATATATTTTATGCCTCACAAAAACCGTGACTTGGACAAAACATGCAGGGTCCAGAGATGATATGTCAAAACAAGTTCCATCCAGATCTGATCCAGACTGCACATTTGGCAGAAATGAGAATATCTGTGTCAAATCTCATTAGATCAATTTGAAATTTGTTGTGCTCATGAGGGCTCTTATTACATTTTGGGTCCCAAGATTATAGCTGCTGACACATGTTGAAGCCTAGGGCAGAGGTCTCCAGTTTGTGAGCACTTATGTTTACACACATTTTCTCTTTGTAGATGTAATTACTCTCCATTCATAAACGGACATGTTTTTAACACGCTTCTCCCCCACGCGGGCCTCTGATCTTAAAGCCACGGTGTCGTCATGATAGCGTCATCCTTGCAGCTGAGCGCCCCTAAAATATGACGCATAGCGCTCGGGGAAGGCCAGCTGTGTAAGAGTCGGTCCACGCAAACATGATGGTGCCTTGAGATGATCGCTTGGAGAGGGAATTAAAGACAGATGTGGAGGAAAACACTCTCCTCAGAGCAGGAAACTGCTTGAATGTTTTCTTCAAAAGTAACTCACCAGGTCCATCATACCATGCTTCAGCCCAGTTAGCCTTCCCTCCTATTATATATATGCTTATTGCTATTTTTTCTTTATCGTCACATCTAGAACATTGTTTTTCCCCCCCCCCCACAGACTAGCATTGGTTACGGCAACGTTGCTAATTTGGTCAAAAACATACCAGACGATTGTTGCATTGACATCCTTAGTGACATAAATCAAGCGTAGCGTTACTTCCTTCCTCGTGATAGCGAGAGCTCATCTCCAATTAAACAACATAATAACATTTTCTGGGTTGCGGAAAACTAGCGTGGCTGGAATTAGTCACCCAAGGATTAGTTACGTACTCGGTATCTCTCGTTCAAAACAAACACGCTATTGAGCCGACCATGGGCGTTGGCCCGTGACCTCCAGTCAGCACAAGTCAGGAGGACTGGAACATGTTCGCAGAAACTAATTGGCAGAACAAATGCAATAGTCCACATCCCTCCCTGTTGCTGTATTTAAAGAAAAGCACTGGTGCGCAATGGGAGCCCGTTGTGACAGTCTTGGACTTTGTGGCGTATTCAAAACGGGGTTTAGAGAAGGTTGACATCATAGACAAAACTCTAAAAACACAGTGACTTGGTGTTGTATAAAGTTCTAGACAAGTTGTTCTAAAGATGTCTTGGTGGGGGAAAAAATTATGCTGTATACAAAAATATTGCTTTTAATTATTAGGGTCATTCAGAATATCAAAACAATTATACTAAGTGAAAAATATTGAACTATTACAAGAAAAATAAAAACGAAAAAGCCTGAATGTTGTGAATGTGTTACATGGCTGCTGGTCTCATTATAGTGTGTTTCTTTATGTAGCATTACTGACATTTACTTGTTCAAATTACGACTTGCTTGATTATAATTTTGTCTTTTTTTTTCCCAATGGGACCCTAACACTCTATAACTATATGCCAGGACAAAATGGTGGCATGTGCTTATGATAAACAGCTACTCTTAAATCTTATACTAAGTACTTATATAGTACTAATGGTATGTGAGAAACATATAGTACATCTAGTACTTGTTTATACTTATTATGCTGGGTAAAACTGTTTGTGTAAAATCCATATATAAGTTTATTTAGTATATCTCAGATAGAAGAAGTGAGTGCACTCCAGTAGAGTTTTTCAAAGGACAATGCAGGACCGAATATGTGTTTTTGGCTGTGGTTTGTGTGTGTCATGAGGTCTAGTGCACATGTCATAAGAGATGGGGGAGTTCCCATGCTGCACTTCTTCTTGTGAGTCCCCCTCTGTGTGCTGTGACATGTGAAATGTTATGATACTGTAACTTTAACGTGGAATATTTTAAAAGAGGATTAGGCTCATGTGTCAATAAAGAGACTGGATGCTCAATTCTGTGTGTGTGTGTGCCTGTAATTACATGTTTCTTTTGCATAGTTTTGTGTGTGGTTTTGGGCGTGTTAACTTGCTTACACTGGCACATGTTGCTTGCTGAGGCTCTCAGAGTGGACTTTTTAAAATCTTTTTTTTTTTTTTTTTTTTTTTTACAAGCAGGGAATAAAGACCAACAAATCTTTACAAAAGACCAATACGTCTTGACAAGGCATCGCGGTTCATGTGATTACTGTAGTTTGGGTTGTTAAACCGTTATAATTAACTCAATGCAATTGATATGGTAAGAAAGCTTAGACAAGGAATCTGGATCGGGATCAAGAGTAGATCCAGTTGCTCCAGTTGTTGCTTCAACTGAAGCTTTAACAGTTGTTGCGGTGTGCTTTAGCGTCTGTGATTATGAATGGCTGCCCATTCACACTTGGTATAGACATTTTTAATCAGTTAAGCATTTAGCCGTTGCCAAATTTCTGAAATTTGTGTGGTAAGGTTGGTCGTCGTTGCCAAGGGTTAAAGCAAAGGAGGTTTTGGATCCTAAAAATTGGTTGCAACCAAATGGATTCAGGCCCAACAACTATGCTGCCAAAACAGGCTGTTGTCGTAACCAAGTAAGGTCAAGCATTCCAAAAGTGAACGGGGTGAGGTTCCCCATGTTGGCGGCGTTGGCGCACAATTTTGGTACCCTGGAAGCTAGTGTTGCTCAAGCTCACATTATTCAATAAGAATCAGTAGGCATTATGTTGTTACAGTTGGCTTGTGAAAGCAAACACCTATAGCCGCTTTTCCAGTGAACTACCACAGGAAAGTGCAATAACCATGCTGCCATTGAACACATCAGTCGGCATGAGCAGACAACAACGATGGACTTTTCACCATACGGCTCTTAGTAACATACTATTTTTCACCATCTTTACAATGTGAGAGACCCGACACATGATGAGAAAAAAAATCAGGAAGTGTGTTCTTACTGCTCTTGTAGTGTATGGTGTACTTCAGATGACCAACACAGCACAACACAAGAACAACCATATCGCCATCGACAATTGCGACTCATCTCACCAAAACAGATGTCTGATGTTCTACCAAGACTGACCTTTCAGACTGCCGAAAAATATAAGAACAAAGAGCCGAAGAAAGCTAGCCTAACTGTTGTTGAAACAGACAACATAACCAGTTGTTCCTCTATTTTTGTCCGGCAACAGTCTGAGCTTCAGGGCGCTTCCTGATTGGCTATCTTTACGTTTGATGTCACAGTCGGAGTCCGTGGCTCAGCCGACCTCTGTTTTGACCACAGACATAAAGATTTGCTATCGTAAATATTGAACATGTTTCACATTTAGGATTGTCAGCACAGAGCTACTTTGGAGCAGATCAGAGAGAAACAAACAAACAAACAAAACAAAATTACTCTTAACACACCCCACACAACATGATAATCACTCAGGATTATTTCAGAGACATCTGGCAATCAAGCCTTTGCTTACTTTGATCGGAAGAGAGGAAAAATGCTCAAATTAAATCCCGTTTATCAGTACCCCACTTAAGGAGACACATCTTATCCAAGAAGAGATTGAGGGCAGTAAGAAAACAGAGCATAGAGCAGAGATTTTGGAGAAAGGTAAGGTGAGCATGTGTGTTTATTTTCTTCGTCTCTTGTCGTATATCCTCAAGCCTGATAAGGTACTACCTGATTTTGCCAGTGGAAAAATGTCAATGGTGAGTAGAACCACATCGAGTTGAGTCAGTACTGTGAAGTATATAAGGGCCATTAGGCCACTACTGTTCCTTGTTTTTTGTTGGAATATATAATTCTGTCTCGATTGTAGGGTTTCATTGTAGAAACAAACACAGTCTGAAAACTAAACAATCAACAATTGTTACATTTCTACAATATGAATCATGGAATTTCCTCCAAATGACTTGACTTGTCAATATCAATAGACGACAGGGTCTGCTTACAAATAATGATTGCAACAGACAGTAGAGGTGAAGGAGGTGGTGGGGGTGGGGGCTACAGGAAGAACAAAGGCTTCAGAGAAACTGGTACAAAAATGTGCTGTTACATCAGACTGGTGCCATTTTTTTTTGTCTTTCACACTGAGAAAAGCGAGAATGTGCAAATGCAGGGAAAAGCGATGAAGAGGAGAAGGGAGGGGAGTGGGAGGTAAGAGAGGGAGGAGGAAGAAGAAGAGGAGGAGGGGAGCGTTGCTGCATCTGCCGCCGCTATCATTCTGCCGTTGCCCACTCCCGCTGTAGCAGCGGTGCGTTCGGAGAGAAGCGTGTGGTGGACGAGGGAAAAAAAGAAGGGGGGAGGAAAAGCAGGACATTAGGGAAGGGAGCGCCTGGGCAGCACTGCAACAGCTGCAGCGGGAGGAAAGAGAGACGGAGCGAAGGAAGGAAGGAAGGAAGAAGAAGAGGAGGTTGCAGGAAGTCTTTTTTCATGCAGGTTTTCTTTGTGCCCTGAACAAGGTCGCAGTGTGGAACCACATTTTTCTCCCTTGCCCGCTGATGCTCGTCTCTCCGGTCCCATGCAGGAGGCATGCTTGGGAATAGTGTGAAAGGCAGGGAAGGAGATTTCAAGATGGATAGCTCCAAAGCATACAGCCAAGCAGATGGCAAAGGACTTGGCTTTGGGGCCAAGAGGGCCAAATCTGGGGCACCTCAGAGTACCCAACGGGGTGAACTCAAGGTTTACCGGGCGGGTAGCTCCGAGGGCAGGCTGCCGGTGGCCTCCGGCCTTCGCAAGCAGAGGTCCATGACCAACCTGGCCGTGCTCACCGACGCCGAGAAGAAGTTGCACCTTTACGAGCCCAAGTGGAGCGATGACATGGCCAAGACCGGTGCGGGCGCCCCGAGGAAGACAGGCAAGCCGGCAGGCAAGGCGGCAGGTCGTGGTGCACCACTTTCTCGCAACCTCTCCAAGTCAGAACACTCTCTTTTCCAAGGCAAACCCAAGCCCTTCGCCCCTTTGGCAGCTCCCTCAGCTCCCGGCAAGCAAAGCCGGATCCCTCGCGCTCCGTATGCAGAGGTGAAGCCCCTCAGCAAAGCCCCCGAAGACGGAAGGTCGGATGACGAGATCCTTTCCAGCAAGGCCAAAACTGCTACCAAGAAGCCGGGAGGTGGAGGGGATTCTGGCTCCAAGGGCCAGGGGGAAGAAGGTGGGGACAAACCCTTCCTGAAGGTGGACCCCGAGCTTGTGGTGACAGTGCTGGGCGACCTGGAGCAGCTGCTCTTCAGCCAGATGTTAGGTGAGTGCAACAGGGCCAGGTTTCAGGTTCCCATAGCTGACTTTTGTGCAGCCTGGATCGATCTAATCACAGTAACTCTGCGATTGACCGGTGACAGGCTAAGTAGTAGAAAATGGATGAATGGAGGGCGTTTCGGTCACTGGTAGTAGTTGTTCACATAGCTGACTCTTGAACAAATCTCGATCTGATCACCCTCGTTGAGTACAATTGATCAGGGGCTTGTCCAAGGTATAGTTGCCCAGTCAGCTGGGATAGACCCCACCTCACCCACGATGACCGCTAGAAAATTAATGGATGGATGGGGCTTTGACCGTTTGTAGTGTAGTTGTTCATGAAGCTTATTCGTGTGGCTGGGCTCGATCTGAACCCTGTGGTTTTTCAGTTGACAAACAATTCGTCCTGGGTGTAGTTGCCCACAGTCAACTTGATAGATTCCAGCTCACCCACAATCCTGAACATGCTAAGCGGCAGAAAATGGCTCCATCTGATCACTGTAGTTCTGCAATGGACTAGTGGCTTTTCCAGGTTGTGCTCGCCCTAAGCCAGTTGGGATAGACTCTAGCTTGGGGTGTGTTGGTTGTGTAGCGGTTCACATAGCTGACTTGGCGAGGGATTCCCCCATTCACAGTCAGCCCCGCCGACCAGTTCAGGATGTAGTCCACCTTTCACCCGAACCTCACTGGAATAGGCTCCAGCTTGAGTGAGATGAACAATGGATGGAGGTGGTTTTGGCCATTGATAGTGCAGTGGTTCACATAGCTGGGACGATTCCCACTCACAATCAACCCTGTCTACCGGTTCAGGATGCAGTCCACCTTTTGCCCCAAGTCAGCTGGGATCGGCTCTCAGATTGGAAAATGGATGGATGGGAGGTTGAGGGTGCATCGTACCACCGCCCCACTTGTGCGAACTGTAAGGAATCCTCAACAGGCAGCACACACCCCTGCATGCAGGCGCCACGCGGCACCTGCTCGGATGCCGCAGCCTTGACAAATTACGCTGACATCTTAAAACATTCACGCATTTCCTCGTAAATCCCAATGTTTTCCAGATAGAGGACTGGATTGGATAGGGATTGCGGTCATGTGCTGTGCTGCATTGTTCTTCCTCTGCCTCAGCGTGCGACTGTAATTGTGTGAAACGTGCTTGTTTCCGATCACAACATAATTGCAAGCGCAAACAAAAAAGCACCCAAGGGCTCGGCGATGATGACGATGATTACCAGCAGCCTGATCTCTCCTGTCAAAACCTCCTGTTTGCTGCTCCCCAAAGGAAAAAAAAAATGACCGGTGTGCCATATTGAATACATTTTTGAGGCGCAGACGCACATTTAGCCTCCTCCCGGTTCCATTCATGTGTTAGGGCGCTGACAGATGGTTTGCAGTCTGTGTGCAAATGGCAGGGAGATGGTGCTGTCTTCTCTTTGTCCGGATAGAGGTCAGTTTTATCAATAGAGGAGGCAATTGATCATAGATTCTGATGATGTTTTGTTCTTTGGCAGGCTTCTCATGCTCAGTTTTGATTGACACTGTCAGAGAGGTATTCATTTAACAATGTACTTGTGGTTGTAGTAATTGCAGTGCTTCATACTGAGAACTGTTTCTAATATTCCAGTGACCTTATTTTGCAATAATAGGGGCAAGCTACTGCAAGTCAGTATGATGCAGTTCCACACCACTGCAAACTGAAACCATATTGTTGCCTTTGTGAAGGCAAACATGTCCTGTTGGATACCAAATCTGGAGGATGTAATACATGGTCAATGTGGCACTGTAAATAAAATTATAAGTTGTCATGTTGATGAGTTCATGTTTCCAATTACATCCTAATGATTACATCTGTGCTGATTAAACACATTACACATGGTTCTCTATGCCGTTGGGATATCTATCAGGCATATTAGTTACACATAAAGATGCATATACCTTGCAAAAGTATTTACCACCTTTGGCTCTGTGACATTACAACCTCTACTTTGAATGTTTTTTTTCAATCAGAATTTTATTTGATGGATCTTCACAAGTTTTGAAGTGAAATGAGAAATACAATACATATCTAAAAAGATTGAAGGTTTTTGTTTTTCAATAAATGACTGAAAATTGGCATGTGCATCCACCCCCTTTGCTATGAAGGCCATAAAAAGCTCTCAAGCAACCAATTACCTTAAAAATTCACTTAATTAGTGAAATGAAGTCCACCTGTGTGCAATCTTAGTGTTACATGAGCTTTCAGTATATACACACCTTTTCTGAAAGGCCCCAGAGGCTGCAACACCAATGTGAGAGGCACCACTAACCGAACACAGCCATGAAAACCAAGGAACTCTCGAAACAATTCAGGCACAAAGTTGTTGAGAAGTCAGGGTTGGGTAAAAAAAAATAATCTGTGACCAAATATATCTATCCATAGGACCACAATAAGCCGTGTACTTCATAAAGTTGGGCTTTATGGGAAATTGGCCAGAAGAAAGCCGTTAATTTCAGCTGAAAATAAGATGGCACATTTTGAGATTCCAAAAAGCGATGTGGGAGACTCCCAAAACGCATGGAAGAAAGTGCTCTGGTCAGATTAAAGTCAAATCTATATTTTTAGCCATCAAGGAAAAATGTCTGGTGCACACCCAATACATCTCATCACCCCAACAACACCATCCCCACAGTGAAACATGGTACTGGCAGCATCATGCTGTGGGGATGTTTTCAACAGAAGTTACTGGGAGCTGGTATGAGTTGAGAGAAAGATGGTTGGTGCTCATTTCTAAACACAGTGAAATTCTTCAGCAAAACCCATACAAGTGACAGACAAACTTGAAGGAGCTGGAGCCATTTTCCTTTGAGGAATGGGGAAAAAAAATCCCAGTGGCAAGATGTGGAAAGCTCATAAGAGACTTGCTGGTGATCCTACAAAGTACTGACTTCAGGGGCATAAATAGTGCCAATTTTAAGCTTTTTATTTTTTGTTATTTAATCGTTGAAATTATCGGTTGCAAATGTAACATGGTTAAAAAGCCAAGGGGGTACATACTTTTGCAAGGCACTGTATTTATTATGAATAGCTAAGTATCTGGATATCGCAGGATGAATGGCAAGTTCTTTTTCACTCCACTACACACTGGAGTGTTTTTACGGTAGAATAAATGTTAGAAATGTTTCTTTGTAAATAGCTTCACTCGTTTCATAGGTTTATGTGACATAATGATCAACAAACAGGTCAGATTAACACATTCAGTGCCATTGACGGCTTTAGAAGTCAAATATTCATGTTAACTGGGAAGGCTGGCAAGTGAATGAGTTAAAAAAAAGAAAGAAGATAAATTAAAAGTGACAGTGACACAGATTCCAGGTCATTATGACGACAGACTCACATTCATGTAAAATGGAGACCGTTATATTACTGGCATAAAAACTAGACACGGAGGGCGGCATAGTGGGTGTGGGGCGGGGGGTGTGTGGGGTTGACCTAACATTTCAATGTAATGATATGTGATCGGTCATGCAAGAGCTCTGCAAATGTCGCAATATCCCCCCTTACTTATGCCAAGAAACAGGAAGACGGGCTATGAAATCAGTGGCGCGGCCTGCAAGCATGAAAGGGTTTACAGATTTGACTTTATGACATTTCAAGGAAACTGCTTCCACACAGCGAGGTATCCCAGCCTCTGAGTCTACTTCATTTCCCCCATTGTGTGTCAGTATGCAGAACAACAACCCAGAAAAAAGGCAGAAAAATGCAGGGTATTGCTTCTCGAGCTAGATGCAAGATTACTACTTTGTGGCCATCTTGGTTAGCGGGTTAACATGAACTCAAAAAGTGAATGAGTTAAAAAAAAAACTGTGTATGCTCTATAGTACATCTACAGAGTATACAGGAGAAAAGCCATCTCTTCTGCCTTTTAATATCACAAAGCAATTCCACCGTCAAGTGCTTCCTTGTGATCCACTTGAAGTCTTCACTTTCTGATCTTCCTCTTTGCATCTTGCAAATTGGATGCTAGTTATTACAACGTGCTGGTTTCAATCGGCATCTCGTCGACGCTGTTTTCGAGTTACACTTCTGTTGCATCATTCATTTATTGGACTTTGTCATTTGCTTTGCTTGCTCTTCTTTGAGTTGGATGTGGCCATCATTGCAATGCCTGGGGATCAGTAAATGTACTTGTGCAGTAGTATAACCCAGTGTACTTAAAGACTATATTTATTCCTTTTAACAAAGAACAGTCGTTATAGGACAGTGGTAACTGTGTTCTCCTTGTGTGATTTTCTTTCTTCCCTCTGACAAGATTAATTACTACCTGTTGCCAATCTTCGCTAATGAGTAGTAAGCTTGAGCTAACAAAACTAGTACAACCCCAATTCCAACGAAGTTGGGACATTGTGTTAAACATAAATAAAAACAAAATACAATGATTTGCAAATCACGTTCGACCTATATTTAATTGAATAGACTACAAAGACAAGATATTTAATGTTCAAACTGATAAAGTTTTTGTTTTTAGCAAATAATCATTTACTTTGAATTTTATGGCTGCAACACGTTCCAAAAAAGCTGGGACAGGGTCATGTTTACCACTGTGTTACATCACCTTTTCTTTTAACAATATTCAATAAACGTTTGGAAACTGAGGACATTAATTATTGAGGCTTTGTAGGTGGAATTCTTTCCCATTCTTGCTTGATGTACAGCTTCAGCTGTTCAACAGTCCGGGGTCTCCATTGTCGTATTTTACGCTTCATAATGTGCCACACATTATCAATGGGAGACAGGTCTGGACTGCAGGCAGGCCAGTCTAGTATCCACACTCTTTTACTACGAAACCACGCTGTTGTAACGTGGGCAGAATGTGGTTTGGCATTGTCTTGCTGAAATAAGCAGGGGCGTCCATGAAAAAGACGTTGCTTGGATGGCAGCATATGTTTCTCCAAAACCTGTATGTACCTTTCAGCATTAATGGTGCCGTCACAGATGTGTAAGTTACCCATGCCATTGGGACTAAAACAGCCCCATACCATC
This sequence comes from Phycodurus eques, assembly GCF_024500275.1. Classification (NCBI taxonomy): domain Eukaryota; kingdom Metazoa; phylum Chordata; class Actinopteri; order Syngnathiformes; family Syngnathidae; genus Phycodurus; species Phycodurus eques. Next base: position 25,380,107 of record NC_084534.1, on the reverse strand, counting down.
ACAAATGCTGGCTTTTGAACTTTGCATCCATAACAGTCCGGCTGGTTCTTTTCCCCTTTGGCCCGGGGGACACAACGTCCACAATTTCCAAAAACAATTCCACATTGCATCAGTCCATCTTAGATGAGCTCGGGGCCCAGAGAAGCTGGCGGCGTTTCTGGGTGTTGTTGATAAATGGCTTTTGCTTTGCATAGTAGAGTTTCAAGTTGCAGTTAGGGATGTAGCGCCGAACTGTATTTACTGACATTGGTTTTCTGATGCGTTCTTGAGCCCATGTGGTGATATGGTTAACACGTTGATGTCGTTTTTTGATGCAGTGCCGCCTGAGGGATTGAAGGTCACGGGCATTCAATGTTGGTTTTCGGCCTTGCCGCTTACATGCAGTGATTTCTCCAGATTCTCTAAACCTTTTGATGATATTATGGACCGTAGACGATGAAATCCCTAAATTCCTTGCAATTTTACATTGAGGAACATTGTCCTTAAACTGTTGGACTATTTTCTCACACACTTGTTCCCAAAGAGGTGAACCTCGCCCCATCTTTGGTTGTGAATGACTGAGCAATTCAGGGAAGCTCCTTTTATACCCAATCATGGCACACACCTGTTCCCAATCAGGCTGTTCACCTGCGGGATGTTCCAAACAGGTGTTTGATGAGCATTCCTCAACTTTCTCAGTCTTTTTTGCCACCTGTCCCAGTTTATTTTGGAACGTGTTGCAGCCATAAAATTCTAAGTTAATGATTATTTGCTAAAAAAAAAATAGTTTATCAGTTTGAACATTATATATCTTGTCTTTGTTGTGTATTCAATTAAATATAGGTTGAACATGATTTGAAAATCATTGTATTCTGTTTTATGTTCAACACAACGTCCTAACTTCATTGGAATAGGGGTTGTAGATAGTGATCCAAATATGCCATAGTTTTATCCTGAAGTAACCCTTCAATTTTTTTTTTTTCATATTTTGGGGATAACTTGGTAAAAAAAAGTAAAGTTAACTCCGTAAGTCGGCAAAAACTGCCTAAATCAAGCATTTTTGTGGGCAAATCTAGCGTTTTATTTCCTTCTTTCTGTCATGTTGATGGAGCAAATCGGGTCAAAACCAATTTTTTAATTGAATGCGTCACTGTGGGGATTATTAACAAATGTTTGGAGATTTCTGTATGAGTTACCTTCAACATTCACAGCAATCACCGCGATGCCCAGTGACAGAAGTCCAGAATAAATATCCTTTATTGATCAGTAAATGCCACTCCTGTCCTGTAATATACGCAAGTGTATTTAAAGACAATATTTCGTTTTACTGAGGACGACAGTCATGGCAGGATTAAGGATTGTGTTGTCCTATGTGAACGTATGCCTTCCATGTGATAATGTCAAATGAACACCATGAAATTACCTTTTGGGGGACTGTGGTCGCCCTCTAAAAGATGGCCGGTCAATCCCTGGTTGACTAACTGTCGAGATAAGGAATTCAAAATAAGGTGAAAAGCTAATGAGCGTCGTATTTTATTTTATTTTTTTTAAATCGAACCACAGATCCTGAGTCGCAGAGGAAACGTACGGTGCAGAACGTCCTCGACCTCCGGCAGAATTTGGAGGACACCATGTCGAGTCTGCGGGGCTCTCAGCTCAGCCACAGGTGAGTACAACAACAATAACAAAATGAACCGGCACAACAGTACAAGCAGAAGTTCACTAGTAACATAATCTACCTTCTGATCACAAGAGATAGTGCCTCGGCATGATAGTGTTTCAGACCGTGTAATCTGACGGACTCTGGCTGCTGCTTGAAACTGGCTCTGGATCTTCACCCAGCCTAGCGAACATATCATGGGCAGAGAAACTCTGTGTGGGGGCGGTAATTATTGTATATAAATTAGTCCCACTCTTACATAAAAGAATAGCCATAGGCAAATACTTGTTGGTTGTTGAATTACTTACGGTCGAGGCCCAAATATTTGTATACAAGCAATAAAAAAAGTACATTTTCCTTATAAGTTCCCTTTAAGGCGTTGGACAGGTACCACTGTATGAGGTAAAACTGATGTCTGCCTCTCTCCAAAGTGGAGCAGGTTAACTCAGTTCCTCTGCTGATAAATTATCCAACAAGGACGGATATAAATACTCCCATGGTCGTCACCATTGTGATATTTATTGAGGTGACTCGGTGCCTATAGTTATGTAATGAAAAGTGTGCACATACACACACACACACAAGATGCTCCCATTCTTACCGAGAGTAATTTTCAAACCCTGACCCACTTACAGGAGGAAAACTTTACACAATGCAGGTTTTGTGAGAAAGCGCTACACTGCCGCAATAGACAAATTTCAACAGTGGAACCTCCAAAGTCAAACACCCTAAAATTAAAAAGACAAACTATGCCTCATAAGTCAAACAAACAGAAATGGAGGCGTACCTAATGAATTGTCCTTTGCCATGCGCGTCCACAGCTGTGCGGACAGCAGCAATGTGGGCTACGACAGCGACGACACCAATGCCCGCAGCATGTCCAGCCTGTCCAACCGCTCCTCGCCGCTGTCGTGGCGTCACGGGCAAGCCAGCCCTCGCCTCCAGGCGGGCGACGCCCCGTCCTCGGCGGCGGGTGGGTACCAGGGGGCCAAGACCATCTCGCCGTACGTTGCCCAAACCATGCCGGCTCGCTGCTCGGGCAGGCTGAGCGGGACATCGCGCGTGGATCTTCTGGACGACGGAGACCTCAAGTCTGGTTACCTGAGCGACAGCGACCTTCTGGGGAAGAGCCTCCCGGATGACGAAGACAACCTCACTAATGGGTAAGTAGCATGGATGTATCGGGTGTCCTGTTTCCATGGCAACACATGTCCCTGTTTCCAGTGCTGACTGCAGATGCCATTTTGGTGTCTGTTCGCACATTTCGACTGCAGGAGCTTTAGCCTGGAACTAGGAATTTGGGTAAGCCCCCGCTATTCATTCGCGATAGGGACCAAGCATTGCTGCAAATAGCAAGAAGGTGCGAGTAATTGCGACCCACCTAATAATGTTTCTAATTGCCGCTATAAACAGTTTGAACTGCCAATATGTAGAATTTCCAAGACTCTTCAACACAGGCTGAGCTTAGCTCCTCCTTGACATACAAAGCCCTCTCAGTCGAGATGGATCACTTAATACCACACAATACTACCTTGACACCAATTACTACTTTCCTATTAGCCCGGGCTTTGGTGACATCTTGTGTCATCTTAATGAATTGCAGAAAGAAGACAAAAATACGTCAATGGGTGATTTTGTAAATAGCGCTCACTGTATTGAGGAACCATTGTGTATTTGGACTGAAGTATTGTCTGAGTTTAGTTCAGGGGTCATTTATCGGGGCCAAAAGAAGACCATTCTTGCTTGGATAGTATTTTTGTCAATCTCATGTATTTCCATCCATCCATGTTCTATTGTGCTTTTCATCATTAGGGTCACATTTTCACCAATGAACAATTGTTTCTGGAATGTGGAACGTTTAAAACGCTACACACGAATGCCAGAGTTGAGGTTCAAACCCCAAACCTCTCGACTGCGAGGCAGACGTACGCACCTGTATTTCCTGTCGTAGTTGCTTTTATAGCACGGTTGAAAAAGCAGCTAATGCTGGCTAATAGGCAGTAAACCCTATCCTCAATGCTTCATTGTTGCAAGGGACATTTTAATAATTCAACAACGGTGACGTACATGACAGTGTCTTCTTGCCAATATATTTGTGCTTCGTTCAATATGCTTTTGCCGGCCAAGCAGCTTTCATCAGCATTCTCTAGAATCAAAAGACTTCTTTCTAAAAGTGCTCACAACAGGAGTTTTTCCCCACCGAGGAGACAACCTGAAAAACACACCAGGTGTTCCCTTGGTTATGCAACAGGACAAGAATAGATCTTTTGAGGTACACAAGTTGTTTTTGATCATTTTGGATGTCAAGGAGGTTTGACAGGAGAGGATTTAACAAAGATGCAGAAGTCCTGTAGACAGCAACGTTCTGAGAGGAGACGGGAGAAGCAAACTAGGACGCTACTCTGGTGTGGTTTCGCAGCTTTTTATTGTTGTCGGGCATGCGGATAGGATTTGAGTTCAGCCTCTCGAGTGTTTGGAAGGAAGGACTTACTGGAAAGTGCATTAAGGAAAGACATGAAGACTGATTTAAATGGCTGGAAAGTGGAAAATTCAAACACATCAATGTAGAATTATAAGAAATGTGATACCACTGAAGATTGCCTTTTTTTTTAAAACTACTGCATGTATTTTTGCTTGTCATGTGATTTCATTATGGCTCCACGTGCAAAGGCTTGACAGAAGATCCTCAGTAATGTCATAAAGATCAGATGATGCCTTGGACACAATATGGTAAAGTGGCATTCTGGGAAATGGTATGCTTCCAACAGTTATTTTCCCAGCAAGGAATGTTTGATGTGGAAGGAGCCTTTTAAATACCTGACCTCACAAATTCTCAAAGTCACACGCTTCAAAGTGTTTTAAAACGTTCATCGCTGCTTGCAACTTTTAACGTGGTAATTGAAATTGTTGTGCGTTGAGTGCGGTTAGCCATGACCCATCAGTGCCAGACGTGTCACCAAGGTGACACGTGGCTAGTAACAGCTGCTCCCTGGTTATTATGCCCTGGGGGAGGTTGTTCCATGCACATTTAGAATACATGCGTATTACGGATGGGGCACTTCGGCGATCGATGCCAAGGTCAGAGTTAAAAACGCATTATTTTAAAAAATAGTTTTGGCCGCAATGTGGCATGAAAATTCCAGTCACAGCTGGTAAAAGGCAACTCTTTTAAGGGAAATAATAGGCTACAAAGACACGCCAAGGTATGAAAATAGTGGCTGCTGTTTTTAACTTTTTACCTCTTTAATTTGCAAGATTGTCTAGTCTGTAGCGACTTGGGTTACTATTCTGTATTTCTAATCCGCTTCCTTACTCACAGTCTTTAAATTTCGTGCTACATTTGCATTCCTACTGTACATCCACATACACGCTCACAAAAAAGCTCATTGAGAACCATTAGGCACGGGCTCTTGAAAATAGATCAGGCTGCTCCAACGTAACCATGGCAACAAGCTAAAAATCATCAGTAAGCCCCCCCCAGTAAGTAAGTCTTACATTGTCAAACGTGATTAGCCTTTCGCCATCTCAATATAATGATCTCTACCATCCCATACGTGAACTACGAGCTTAATGTCCAAAGACTTTAAATAATCTAGAAGTGGCAGGTATCTAACATTGACAGTACAGAGCTGTACAGGAACAGAACAAGCTCGATGATGTGTTTAATGGATATTGATCAGCCACACTGCACAGGCATGTGTACATGGCATAATCACTGTGGCCGCCATATCACTCATGTCATACACTACACCTTACTCTCTACATGAGAGAAGCAGCAGCATCTATCTATACTCAACCTTTCTACATCTTCTATTACATATCATACAATTACCGTACTGTATCAAACTATATGCCATATCATAAAATGACTGTATCGTATTGTATCATCGCCATAAAATATTGCATAAAATATTGCATTGTACAATACAATGTAATGACCGTATCGCAACACAACATAGCTCACCATACCATTCGATTACCGTACCGTAACACATCGGGCCGTATTGTATCATACAGTTACCGTACAGTCTTGCATCATTCTGGACTGTACAATTACCGTACCACATGGCATCATCCCATTATCATACCAAACCGTATCATAGAAATGGCCATACTTTTTTGCGTCATTCAATAACATACAGTTACCATTTCGTATCACACGATCACACAATACTGTATTGCATTTTAACATACCATACTATACCATACTGTAAGGATTTATACAGAGATTTGTGGAATGGGGACATGGGTCATGGCAGAACCTTTTTTTTTTTTTTTTTTTTTTAACAAACCGTTTTAAATGTGGTTTTATTTTTTTCTTAATTATCTTTTTTTTAAAATTCATAATAAAAAGCAACCATTTTAATTTAATACATATATACTGTTTAGGGAGTATCTATGATACAGTAAAATTCAGTTTCAACTCAAAAAACATGAAAATTAGGATTCTGAATGACTCAAAATTAATAATTAGGATGAATTACAATTGTTCATGAGTACCACTCCATTTGAACTTTGTACAACAATTGTGCTTGAGCCAACATTAAGCCCACAGTGTATTTTTAGTGGGTCATATGGACCATAAATAAGACTATCATGCAAGCTATACAACACGAATATACAGTGTAATACTGAGGAAGGTGACATTGAACATGTGGAGGTCTGGACAGTGTCTTATGTGTATTGTGTACATTATATGCGCTGCAGCATAGTGGTGGCAGCAGTGCAGTAGACAGAAAGCAGACTGGTGCGGCAAGTAGTGCGCACCAGCACGGCTGTGGATGTGCTGCCATGGTAACCATCCTCCACTAACCCACTCATGCGGCTGCCTTGTGTGTCACTGTGATAACTGCTGAATGGTGTGTGTGTGTGTGTGTGTGTGTGTGTGTGTGTGTGTGTGTGTGTGTATACTCAGGGTAACGTGAAATGTCGCAACATTTATTGGATATCCTTGATATCCAGCTTAAGGTCCATATACTTGTACGCTCTCTGTCCTCGCTAGTAAAACAATTTAGCGCACTAGTACAAGACTAGGGGGCGCTAGTTGAACAACTGTCTTAATAGTAATGTTTTTCTGCTACTCGTGCCACTTTTGGCCTACTAGTACGACCTTAAGATGGATACTCTTGATATCGAATAAACGCTCAAACTGGTTTTATATCCTCGATATCCATCTCCCACCATCCACCATGTGCTAATATGCTATTTGTCTGCACGAGTAGGACAACTACTGTGACTAATAAGGAAAAACTGTGCGACAATTGCACAGTCGACAATTGGATCTTACTAGCATTACTTGTGAGATTATACGACTACAAGTTAACATCTAGCACTTCACTAGTATTAATAGTAGCATGCAGAGGTCAACAAGTGCACAGTTTTGCCTTACTACTAACATGTAGTTGTTGAAGTGGAAAATCATTTTTAGGAAGACACAGTCGTTCCACTAGTGCACTGAATTGACTTACTAGTGAGGACAAAGAGTGTACTATTATGGGCCTTAAGCTGGATATCGAATAAACGCTGAAATGGCTTTCCATAGTGTCTGCCACTACTCTTGGGTGCATGCATTTTTCTTGCCTTTGGCAGTGCATTTTATTCCTTCTTGGTTAAAAGCACTGCCTTAAGATGCTTCCCTGGCAATGTCATCTCCATGGCAACGGTGATAAGGTTCGACTGGCGCTGAGTGCATGCGCTCAACGCTTTGGCACGTATCGTATGACACCCCGAACGGCCTCGCTGGTGGAAACTAAATGCGTACCAAGCAAAGACATTCTGGACTTAATGAAGGCTTTTGCTGCAGTCATCTCATCCCAGATTTATGGTCCCTGCAGTCTGCACTCAATTTCCCTTTTCCTGGCTCGGGTCGGACCTTTTTTTAGAGCCTCTAAGTGCGCTCTTTTGACTATTGAAGCTTCACATGTTTTTGACCTCAATTGTGTCTCTGCTGTGAACACACGTGAGTTCTTTCAGGGGGCTTCCGTGGTCATTTTGCATCAGACGATTGCTTATGATCATTCATTAGTACTTCCACGTTTATGCTTTAACTGGCTTGTTTTTGCGTTTTGTTTTGTTTTTCTCTAAAATTTGTCAAATTGGATTTTGTACAAAAGCCGCCACGCATGACCAAAAGCGTTAACAAGATGTGCTGAAAAAAGAATACACACACGATACACACGTCCTCACTAAAGTTACACAGAACAAAAAGACACTTTTGTTTTTGTTTTGCTCCCATTTTTCTTGAGCTGAACTCAGCAATCTGAGACTTTCTATGTACACAGGAGACTGAATCCTTGGGGTATTTTGATGAAGACTTGTACATGTGATTAATATACCTGGTAACTTTTTAATTGAGGAAAAACAAAATCACATATGACCCCTTTGAGGGTTTATAACAGGGTTTGAGTTTGATGATTATTTCTATTAAGATCTATGGGAAGAATTTTTTAATTTTTTTTTCATTTACCTGCTTTGGGGAATACGGAGCCCCTAAAGCACTGGTGTCAAACTCAAGGCCCGGGGGCCACATCCGGCCCGCCACTTCAATATATGTGGCCCGCGTAAGCAAATCAAGTGCGTCGACTTCATGTTTCTTGCTAAAATAACATTGCAAACCGTCTTCTGTTTTATATAACATTTTTGTTTCCAATCCCCATTTCAAAATAAACTTTTTACTGGCTGCTGGTTTCAAATATATTTATTCATAAATTTTTTTGTGTATATGAAATAACATGAGGCAATTGTACATTTACCGTATGTGTTCGCGCTCATGATGGCCCTCCGAGGGAAACTATAACTACGATGTGGCCTGCAGCAAAAACCCCCCTGCCCTAAAGGGACATGGAAAAAAAACAAAACTTGTTTCTCTTTCTAACAAGAAACTTTCTTATTCGAACGAGAAGGTTTCTCATTAGAATGAGAAAGTTTCTTGTTCTAATGAGAAAGTTTCTCATTAGAATGAGAAACAAGTTTCTTTTTTTCTTTTTTTTTCATGTCCCTTTAGGGGCTCCGTAGTACGGAATGGCTTGTGTTTGACGTTAGTTAAAAAAACAAACAAACAAAAAACATAAAAACATTGAACCGCATCCGTGTGGTGAAACTGAGACGAATCTCATTCTGGTTCAAATGGTTAATCAAGCATGGAAAATCCCACTGAACACATTGAGTCACTTAAATCAGTCTATGTTGTGATTTGTTGTGCCCTATGTAGGATCTTATAAAGTGTTGAAACATTACTATCATCACGTTACTTTATCCGCAAAGACATCTGGGGGCAAAGCGGCATTCCCTCATCAGAGGGTCAACAAATTAATGACTCAAGAAAAAGAAACAAAACAAAACAAAAAAAAAACACCCACGTTGCTTCGTCATCTATTTGAATAATAAAGCATCACTCCGGCGCTTTCAGGGAGAATAAATAAAAGTCAGACGAGTTGCTGGCTCATGAGTTGAGTTCATCCTATAATTCTTAATGCTTTGGCTTCTTTTGCCAAATCTTTCTCATGCTGACATGGCACCATTGACGCATCGGGGTTAACATTGACCGAAATGGCCACATTCATCAGGGTGGGGTAAAAAAAAAAAAAAAAAAAAGAACATGAAACATCATAATTCAAGTGCGCATTAGCCATATTGCGGCTAAAAACTGGGCGGGGGTGGAGGGGACTTTTCTGTCTGAAGTTGACAGAGAATTTATTTTTCCAGTCCAGCTTTGCTTTCTACCTCTGTCTTGGCCAACTCTAACCCTGTAACACACTTAAACACCAATGTCTTTTGTTGTTTTTGTAAAGATCCCATTATTTACTTGCTGATGTACCTCATTTCTTTCTGTGTGAAGTGCGGCCATGAGAGGCTCAGCTATAACTCACCATGCCTCCTGCTGGATTTGGGAAAGCATAGACAGACCATCAAGGCAACATTTTCACATCGCAAAAGATCGACGAACCAGATTTCAACTCATGCATGTTTATTTTTTACCAAACAATCGAAGACATTTTAATATTTAAATAATATAGATTAAAATGATTAAAATGTATATAAAAAATGATTAAAATGTATATAATGAGTTTATGTAAATTCAAATGTGAGTCAGTCTTGATTTGATTGGTTTGGATTAGAGTGATAGACAGACAGATGGATATACTTTAGTAATACCGTTACAGAATACAGGGATATTTTTAAAATATCTAAAAGTAATGTCTTATTTAAATAATACATATTGTAGACACACTATATACGTTAATATTAATACATATTTTTGTATATTATTCTTTTTTTGTACCCATATTTATCAGGATGACGTTAATTTCCAAAACAAACATGGAATTTACCTTGTTGAAAGTGCATAGTGATAATTAAAAAATGAAATAGACCAAAATCATATACATATATATACAAAATGATGTTTTATGACATTTCATCGAAGAAACATCATTCTGTATTATTTGTATTAAATTAGTATATTTTACAGTCCAATTGAGAAGCCAGCAAGTACATGTCTTGCTTTTTTTCTGATGATAAGGAGGATGATGATGATGATGGCACTACGGGGGAAGACACAACAATCTTATCAAATGCCATCAGTGATACGGAGAAATGGCAGGATTTTTGCAAACTACAACCACAAAATTAATAACTTCCTGAAAATTTCAATCAATACTAAGCACTATAATTCTTTTTTTTTTCTTTCTTTTTCCTTACTGGATCACATTAAACTGTGTACGTGGAATCAGATGAAGCTTGCAGTGAGTGTATACTAACTTTAGCTGCTCTCTGATGTACGTTGTATATTGTCTTTGCCTCCTGCAGTGGTCATTTTCCACAGCAGAAAGAGTGCTAATGAGAGGGTGGGGGGCGAGGGGGTTGGGGAAGGTTTTCCAAGGCTACACACTAGTCATACCTCCCCGGAGCTCTTGCATAGCGTCATCTGGGGGATTTGTTGCGGCACAGGGAGGAGGAGGAAGAGGTTATTACCTTGGAAGAAGTTTTCCCTGCCAAGTCCTGAGAATAATGACGTGAAATAGAAAAGTTTTTAGTTTTGAGGAGGCTAATTTAAAAAAAATTAAATAAAAAAGGTGCTAATAGAGGTCCTAGCAGCAAATATTTCTGATCTGGATATCATCTCCAATTAAAACAACAAAGAACAGTACACAATTTTTAATACTATCCCTAATGAATTGTTCTTTATCTAACGCAATAGTTAATAGCAAAATGTTTGCTAAATGCTAATACGTTTCCTGCCTCAATATATTTAAAATCTTCGATTTTTAGAATTTTTAGAAAATTGTCATTGCTAACTAACACTGCATCTGAAATCATCGGTCATTCTCATGAACTTGTCATTTACTGTTCGCCACGCTAAGTCAGGGCTAACTGAAAAAATGAAAACATTACCATTTACATGGAAAATAATTGCTCTAAGTAGTCATTTTAATCAACTCAGTCAGTTATGAAAGATTGTCAGACAAGAAAAGTCAAAACCAATGGTGAAAATTGCCATCACTAGCTACTAAATCAAAACTGTTTGCTGTCATTTTTGAGTTTTTCTAGGTTTTCTAGGTTAACAATCTTTAATAAATGACTACAGTTCACAAAAATGACCACTTCGCGCCAACATTAATAAGTGTTAGCATTTTCCCAGTTGGCTACAGAATGACTAACCTTGTCTTAAAAAATTATTAACTGAGAAACTGCTAACACATAAATGTTGGCTCAAAATAGTCGTTTTTGTGAAATGTAGTCATTTATTAAAGATTGTTAACCGAGAAAATTCATTAGCGCTTACTGAGAAAATGCTAACACTAGCCTTTAAATCAAAACTGCCAGCTCAGAATTGTAATTTTCGAGCTGTAGTCTTTAGTTTTACAGCCAAGGTTAGCTTCGCAAAGTCATAGCTAACTGGGAAAATGCTATCACTGAACTGCAGTTATTTATTAAAGTCAGTTTTCCTCAAAAAGTCATGGCTAACAGAGAAAATGCTAACATAAACATTTAAATCTAATTTTTTTTTCTTTTCGTTTACGTTTCTTATTAAATGTACTATATTTGATTGTCCAATCTTAGCTAAGGATTAAGTATACAGTAATCTTAATACGCAAAAGGTATTTATTCTCAATCATTGGAGGGATTGCATGCAATATAAGATTGTAATTACAATTACATTAACACAAAATGTTAGAACGTTATATAGTGTCAAGGTTAACGCACGTCTGAGAAAGTATGGGATTTTTTGGTCCATTTCCCTGCACAGTTCCTCGCTGATTTTAGGATTCATAGACACAAATGGCAATTAGTGGCCAACAAGAAACGAAGCAAACTGACTCAAACATGAGAGGTTCTTATTAGTTTACCTTTTTCCACTGCAGCACATTTCTGAGAGCGGTCCAGCAGAAACTTGACAACCAACTGTGTAATTATACTTAATTCTAACTGGGTTTGAATGCCAGGTGTTTTATTGCTCTTAATATTTACCTCCAGGCAGACTAGTTTTAACTCTGTACAGTTCATTTGAGTCACGCATCCATGGCCCCACGCGGGGAGGTCTGTTTTCATTTTTGGCCACCAGGCCCGACCAAGCAGCATCTGTTTGCAGGCCACGCAGGAGGTTGTGTTGAGAGGGGGATGGTGGGGAGGTGGGCTGTCGCTCCGATTTCCTCTCACTCGGACCCTGAATTAACCCTAAAGCTGTCAGAGGTCTTAGTTATTGTTTTTTTTCTTTTTTTTTCTTCTTTTTTTTAATATCCGCCGCATCCCGGGACGTTTCCCTTGAAGCAACAGTTAATAAAGATTAAACCAAAATGTCGGGGATCAGGATCGCTTATCACACGCTCATAAATAAGTCAAAATCACCTTTTTAGTTTAGTCTGACGCTTTCCCCCCCCCCCCCGCTAACATCGGGATTTATAGTCTCAACTGATTTGCCCTTCATATGGTCGTCATTAGCTTTATGTATTTTGTGGTTCTTCCCTTCAGCTGGGATGAAAGCAGCTCCATCAGCAGCGGGCTCAGTGATGCCGACGGCGAGGTTTCGGACAACCTCAGCTCCGAGGAGTTCAACGCCAGCTCGTCGCTCAACTCGCTCCCGAACACACCGCTGGGATCCAGACGCAACTCGTCCGTCATGGTGAGCTGGTAAAACTGTTTGTAACCAGTTGACCTAGGCCTGGGAGATTAATCTAGTCTATGGATTAATAAAGCGACGAGCAACTGAAATTCCTGCTAAGAAACAGACCTGAGTGGATACATTTTAAAATTATGTTCTGTATGACAAGAAGGAGATCCAGTGGACAGCAATTGCAGTCAATCGTGCTTCCAAAGACATGTTGCCTATGTATACGTTGAAAAAAAAGCTCTTATTTATCCTCATTGGCTTGACCCAAGTTATATGCTTCCATGTTGAAGTCGCCTTGCCTCACATATACAACTGCATGAGAAGACATTGAGAGAGCTGCATTGGTTGCAGGGTTACTCTTCCACGGCTCATTTTATGATGTTAAATTGTTGAACATTTAAAACATACATTTTCTAAGGATATTGTTGACTTCCATGTTTCTACAAAAGGGACATTGTTCTTCCCAGGGGAAAAGCTGAGCATAGAAGCAGCTGGGCCAATGGCAAGTCTGGCTTTTATTAACAAGATGACTGAGACCAGAGTGTGGGGAAAAAAAAGTGAGGGCCCACAAAGGCAATAAAAGCATTTTAACTCACGGATGCAGCAGTTCATCCACTAAACTACGTGTATGTGGTGCAGGGTCATATCACCAAACACAAATTGTTTTTCAATTTTACACTTATGGGTGGGCAGACACACCAGAGACCCAACTACTGTATTTGTAAACAAGCAATGAAAAAGTAAATTTTGCGTTATATGTCCACTTTAAATCTATAATAGTGAATAGTAGTTAATAGTTATAATCGTTTTTTTTTCTTTCCAGTGTTCAGGGCAGTTGACTTATCTCTGCTTCTTCCCCTCTGGAATGCAGCTGAGATGAAACAAAGATTACAACTAGCAGCACAGTCGTGGGGAGACAGCAGGCAGCACGTGATTGTTATCTTCACTGCGCCTCTCGTCTCTCAACAGCTCCGCACCGACGCTGAGAAGCGCTCCCTGGTGGAAAGTGGACTCTCCTGGTACAGCGAGGATGGCAAGGCGGGCCACAAGGTGGACGCGTGCGGGTACGACACGGGCAGTCTCAAGACGGAAGCGCAGAGCAAGTGGAGGAAGAAGCCGCCCAGTCTGAGCGATGAGCTGAGCGTCAAGGGCGAAACAAGGAAACCTCAGAGTTTGGGCGCACCAGGGAGCTTTAAGAAGAGTCGAAATCCTCCGGTGGGGGTCACCTCCCCCATCACCCATACGTCGCAGAGCATGCTGAGAGTGGCAGGTGAGAGCCACCATCCGTCAAGACTTTTTTTTACTATAACCTATTTGCACAGTAGACAAAGTGGAAAAGTCCTAACCCTTTATCAGGAATGGATCCATTCACATAAACTTAAAATGAGTCTGTAGTGCTGTATTGCCAGTTATCACAAAATAAAGTGTAATGAAGGGCAACATGTTAGCTAGTGGTTAGCACATCGGCCTCACAATTCTGAGGTTTAGGGCTTGAATCTCTGCTCCCTGTGCTTGCGTGGGTTCTCTCCACATACTCTGCTTCCTCCCACATTCCAAAAACATACATGCTACAAAACCGAGATTCCGCCAAGCCATACAAAAACAGAATATACCGTATTGTGTTTTACATTATTACTTCACTATGTTTATAATTTCATATGTACCTGTGGATGAGCTCGTGAGGTGTGCAGTCTCTGTCGCCAAAATGCACACGAGCGATGTACAAAGCGCGCTGGGGTACAGCCAGTGAATGGGGTGAGGTAGCCTCTCAAAATATCCACATTATCTCCTTTATTCTCACCATCTTTATCTCTTTGTGGCAACCCTTTTCCTTGACAATCACAACATGTTTACGTTGTTCGGTAAAAGTGATACGGTCTAACATATAGTATGTGAGGCCGTAAAACCTGATACAGGCTCGCAGATTCTGGTTGCAGCGTCGGTAGATGTGCAGGGCTCTATCGCTGAGTATGAGAGTGTGAGTCAACAATCGGGCTGTCACTATTGAATCCTTTTAAAATTGATTCTATTGATTAGTGATCGAATAATTGAATAATAATCGATAATAACACTTTTATTTGCACAGCTAACATGGATTTTCATTTCTTTGTAAGGGATGGATTTGGATCCTTAACCCTTGACAGGGCACTCATTGAAATACTTTGAAATTCAAAAATTCAAACTGAGAGTGTTGTTGGGGATTATAACAAACTTTTGCAATTTTGCTGCAATTATAAAAAAATATATATCAGGACCGTTCAGAAACTCAACCTTAACGAAGTTACCATATTCGGTTCCTTTCCCGTTAGTGGTAAAAGCAAAATCGAACAAGTATATCAAGACAAAATACAAGAAAAACACCTTTTAGGTAGAAAGAACATTGCAGTGTCACATTTAACACCACAAGGCCATTTTTTCATGGTACCAAATGAAGCAGTTACGCTTATTGTTCATGCAAAGGTGGACCTTGCAGACCCTGCAGGCCACATTTTATCTAATAATGTGGACTTTGCTGCTGTAGTCCTTGCAGGTCTGGCTCTTGGCATGTACAGGAGCATGGAAGAGGGCCAGATCAAAACGCACAGCCTCATTTGGTGTGTGACTGGACAGGCTGGGGGACAACCAAACTGGTGGTCAGGCTTTCAAGTGATGAAGATGAGCTTCTTCTGGAGCTAGATGTGGCAGGCATCTGACCGCTGAACATCCTTGAACACCTGGATTTGGAAATCCTTTTGACCCAAGGGCTTTACAGTCCCGCTTGTACAATACGCACAAAGTTAACCGCAAAGATGGCTGAGGGGCCAGACACGGTACTGGCCAGGACAGTGACAATCTGGCTGGTGGCACCCAATTCTTCTAAATGGTTAGCAATCGTGATGACCATTAGCGCGACACCATTTAAGGTAAAAAAAAAATAATGCTAACTACTATTCAGTTAATATACTTATATGTACATAACAGATCTAGCAGAGTCTTAAAACTTGCTTACAGACGCTGCACTGTCGTTTTTCTCTCCGCCAAAGTTTTTCATTGCCCCAAAACTGCGTCCATCTGCAATAAATGTCCGTGTGAAACATGGGTTCCAGCGGCGCAAACATGTTTCCGGGCGGAATTTATTGTTTTGGGGGGGGGGTCCCAGCGGAGCTTCGGGGGAGACATTTTGTGTCGACCTATTTTTGGAGTCAATTTAGCAGAGTTATTACATTTTTTTTTCCATTTTTTCACAATGGTCCATTCCAGTCGGGTTAGGCCACATGTGCAAGTGTGCGGCGGGCCTTAGGCTCATTGAAGACTAAATTTTCCATTGGTGTTAACATGAGCGTGAACGGTTGTTTTGTCTATATGTGCCCTGCAATTGGCTGGCAACTATTCCAAGTTGTACCCCGCCCGTCAGGTGGGATTGGCTCCGGCTCATCCGGGACCCTAATAAGGACAAACGCTTTAGATAATGGATTAACAAAATTAAGGAAGATTAAAGTTTGCTTTGATTACGTACCCATGCTGGGTTTTACATTGACTTTATGAACAAGGACTTATTACCTTTTATGAATCTAAAGTCTGGCAGTGATTCACACGTGAGGCACATAAAAGTTCCCCCAAGTAAACACAGATGTGTCTTTGCTTATAGTTTAACTTGGCTGCAGAGCAAATGTTTTATGTGATCAGGCTAGTCGTTTCACTTTCATCCAATTCATCATTTTCATTCCCTTTAAACTTTCTGTCATTTTTATTGATGGGAATGTTTGAAAAGTATGCACTGACATATTTAGTCTTTTTCTGTGTTATTGTTTTCTCTCTGCAGCGCCAAAAAACGACAAGCCACAGGATAAATCCAAGATTTCCATCAAGACGGCGGGTCTGCAACGGTCACGTTCTGACGCCGGCCGGGATCATCACATGGAGCCCCGAAAGCCACCGTCGGGTTTAGTCAAACCCACGACCAGAGCCTCCTTTGGCTACAAGAGACCGCCTGCAGCCACTGGTACTGCCACAGTGCTGACAGCAGGGGGTGCCACCATCTCCAGTGGCTCTGCTACTGTGGGGAAAACTCCCAAGTCCTCAGGCATGTCAATGAAGCCAGTAGGGTCAGGAGTGCCTTCTGGACGTAAGAACAGCTTTGATGCCAGTGGCGAGCCGAGCTTCCTGGGGCCCAGTGCCCGGAACAGCATCCAGTACCGCAGCCTGCCTCGACCCGCCAAGTCCAGCACGCTCAGCGTCATCGGTCGTCCCGTGTCCCGACCCGTCAGTGGTACTATAGACCCGAGTCTGCTGACCATGAAGCCCGTCAGCATGGCAAGCCCCAGAGTTAAAGAACCCACAAGTTTTAGCAGCAAAATGTCTAATTGGACCATCATTGTCCCGGTGAACCAGACCGACCGGGAGAAGGAGAAGGCCAGGGCCAAAGCCGTGTGCGCTGACATGGACATGGACTGTGCTTCCCTGAAAGGAGATCAGGTTCCGTCCGAGTCCTCGCGAGAATCCATCGTGAAACTGCACGGCCTGAGACGAACCAGCAGCAGCAAATATCCCGAACTGTCGTCGCCCACCACACCGAGGTGTCTCCATCTCGCCCTAGATTCATCTTAGTGCTTGTATAGATGAGAGAATAGCAGTCTAGTACAAATTTAATTGCTCACAGAATAGAGATGAGCTGTACACTTTGTGTATTTAAACATAGCTTTGCCTTAGGAAAGTCCAGCCTGAGGTGTAATCTGCCTTTTGGTCAACTGGGTTAGGCTACATCTCACATGCAACCCCAAAAACGATGCGGTTTCTGTATGACACATTTTGTTATTTATGTCTTCTCCCTATAGGATGTTAGCCAAGTCTTTGGGACGTCCACCCAGCTTGGCTCACTTGGACAAGGTCAACTCCAACAGCCTGGACTCCTGTGTGACAATTCAGGACCTCCCTCCCAAAGTCCCCCCTTACTCCAAGCTCCAGGACTTGGTTTCCTCCCACTCAGCAGCCCGCCTGACTCCCAGCCCGGCGCCCGTGCTGCACATCGACTCGCCCGGCTCGTACACCGGCGACAGCCTCGGGGGGTCGCCCCTGCTGTATCCCAAACTGTCAACCATGCACCGCAGTATGGAGTCGCTGCCCCTGCAGATGAGCGTGCCCCCTCGATCCAGGTTTAGCGCCAATGAGTCACAGGATAAGGAACGAGGCGCGGGGACGTGGGGTGCTGGGAGCAGGACGTCCCTCAACCTCTCAGAAGGGTTGGTGTCATCTCAACAGCCAATGAAGGTTTTTTTGTTTTCCCAGTCAATACAAATTTGTTCTACTTTCTTTCTGCAGGTTGCAGACAGATAGGAACACCTTGCCAAAGAAAGGCTTAGAGTATGTTCATAAACTGATGGTCCTCGGTTTACCATGGTCCCGGTATATGAGATTTTGAGGTTATGAATGGCACACAGTGTAAGAATATGTGGTCACGTGGCACAAGAAGGCATGCTCAGTTACTGCAGTGCCTACTGCTTTTCATTTGATTTGTATTATAATAATAATAATAATAATAATAATAATGTATTGAACTTATATAGTGCTTTTCTAGACACTTAAAGATAATTTCACACATTATTCAGTCACACCCCGGTGGTGTTAAACTACTAGTTTAGCCTCAGCTGCCCTTGGACAGCCTGACAGAAGCGTGGCTGCCATTCTGGGCCTACGGCCCCTCCGACCACCACCAAACATACGATTGCATTAATTTGCAGACAATGTGTTTTTCACACAAATATGTACTCTGATGAGGACTTTACGACTGCATTACCATAGCTTAGAGAAGTGTTTCCCAACCTTTATGGAGCCAAGGCACCTATTTTATATCTTACAATCTCTCAGCACACGGCCATGAAGAAAATGTCACAAAAAGTTAATACAGTGAACTAATGATGATCTATTTGGTGTGAAAACTTCGCCCAATTAGTTGTAAAGTAATTTATTCTGTAATATGAATGCTAACAGGTTCAAACACAGGTTAATTCTGCCATGTAGTGGAAGAGCATTTAAATGTTCTGCTTGTCACTATCCGTTGCTGGCATAGAGATAAACAAAGTTACATTAGATTTAGTAACTGAATAGTAATTTGGATTTGCATTTGGTTAGAGACTATGACGCCTTCCAACCGTCGTACAAACTCAGAATGCCAAAATCCATCGTAAAACCGAGGACACCCTGTCATTACACCTCATCGTCATGCGTCGTCGTGTTTAACGCTAAAACGATCGCTCTTTTCTCCACAAGACGCTGCAGCTCAAGCCTGTCAGAGAGTGACGGCATGAAACCGGGACGACGCCACTCGCATAACGCGGCGTCCGAGCGCAACAGCCCGCCTCAGCTGCCGTCGCCCACCCGTCCGCTCCACCTCCTGTCCGCCACCAAAGCGCCTCTCACCAACGTGGGTGAGCGAACGTTCCCTACAACTGAACACAGCGGAGCATTTTTGCAACAAGAACCTTGCTATGCCTTGCTTTTTGCGCTGGGGCGGAGTCATGCAGAAACAGAATATGCCTTCCCCCACAACGTTCACACAAATTTGGGACCATACAATTCTTGAATGTGAATAGTTAAGAACTAAGGGGTTTTCTACAGTTACTCCGACTTCCCCCCACATTTGAAAAACATGCTTTTTCATGCAGGTTCATCGATGACTCTAAATTGTTTCATGTGAGCGTGACTGTTTATTGGTCTGTCTCTGCCCTGGGATTGGCTGGTGAAGATTGCAGGGTGTACCCTGACTCTCGCCCAAAGTGAGCTGGGATTGACGCCAGCTAATGTGGACAAGTAGTATAGAAAAGGGTTGGATTTATAAACGGTGGAAACTGGGAGACAAAGACAAAATGCAGACGAAGATAAATTTAGCATTTAGCATTGCTTTTTGCTGGCTCATCAGGGTGCGTGTGTTTGTGTACTGTAGCCCCCCACTTTCTGCTCACGCTCTCTCTTTCTTTCTTTCATGATAGTTGCCCCAATTTCTTCTTTGGGCACCGCGAGGATATCGCGCTCCAACAGCATCGGGCCTCCCGGTGACTGCGAGCTCTACGGCTCCTCCCCGCTTGGCAGCCCCATGTCGCTGGCGGAGCGGCCCAAAAGCATGATGCGCTCCGGCTCTTTCCGTGAGCAGGCGGACGATGGTGAGCCTCTGGGGGGGGAAAAATGCCTGAGATGAAAATATCTTAGAGATGTTTGATGTCATGAAAAAATTAAGGGAGGAGTGATTTTTCTTCCCAGTTCTGCCCACAAAATCGTGAATGATAAACCTGTGAAACTGTTTTCCAGCTTAAGCCCTTATTTCTGTGGTCAAAACAGGACTCCGTGATGATGACGAGTTGCTCCTCTTTATGTATCCGATAACAGCGAGAGCTCAAGGTCGCTTCCTGATTGGCTATTGTTCCGTTTCATGATTTTGCCCCTTTCCGACCAACTGACGACAAATGCCAGATAAATTCTTCTATAGGATTATCCTCTGGTCTGAGATGTGTTAAGAGTGAATTTGCCCAGACAATAAGGTCCCAATAGTGTTATTAGGATAATGAAACCAGCCGTTAACTTAATTTGAGAACTCACCTCAAGTTTGTCAATAGTCTTTTTTCACACTTTCTCCAGGGGTTTTTCCACGATCTCGATTTTATTCGTAAAAAAGACCACTACCATTCCTTCCTCCTCTAATCACTCTTAACACACCCCACACCACAGGATAATTGGTCAGGATCTTAGAGACATCCGATTTTGCTTACTTTGATCAGGGATTGCTCAAATTTAAAAAATGCCATTGACCCCCGTCTCAAACTCAAATATACTCGCCCATTCACAGCGTACATCACGACAAACTTAAATCCCAATCGTAAGGATATTGTTAAATGTATACATCTCTGCGAGTGTCAATCAAAAGTGAGCATTGCTATCTTTGTATTTTTTGATAAAGCTCTTGTATCGCATCTCATGAGACTGCAGTAGCTAATGTTGTGCTGGTTGGAAGTTACTGTATGCACCTATGCAGTCCTTCAATGAGGAACCAAGTAGTTTTTGATAATGTTAAATATGGTTCAAATTTTGGACTCATATTTTTTTCTCCTTTTTCAGTGCACGGCTCTGTGCTCTCTTTAGCTTCCAATGCTTCATCCAACTACTCCTCCTCGGTGAGTAAATCATGTTTTCATCAAAATGATTTGCTGGCCTTCGCAGCTGAATAATAACACTTTTAATGACCAACGATGACTTGCGGTAAAGGATGAATATTACTGTGTTAATGATCATCATTTATTGCCGCGTTAATGATCATCATTAGTTCACAAAAAGCCCAGAGCCAGTTATTTTTACTGCAATTTTAACAACTTCTACTCAAGTTACCCCTCTCATTTACATGCTTTCGCAATGCCTTCGGTAGAATGAGGACAGGATACAAGGGGAGGTAAGGCTGCGGCGCCGAAACTGGGTCATTTTCTCTTGAATTCAGCCCATTTGTCAGATGTTCTGTGTTGTATTTAGTGGGAAATATTGTTCCTTAACGCCACCAAAAGTCCACAAGAAGCCATTTTCACACTTCATAACATTCTCGGAAAAGCCATCATCATCCTATGATTGCAACACTGTCAGTCAGTATCTACAGTGGAACTGCCACATTCAGTCACAAACTCAATATTTATCTCAAGTGTCATACATTCACTTGGTGAGACATTGGGGTCTTACTAAAGGACAGGAATAATTTTCTGAATTACTATTTCTTGAGGTCATGAATTTGGGGTTTTTGTTAGCTGTGAGATATAATTATCAAAAATAAGAATATAAAAAAGAATTATGTGTAGCGAATCTATATAATATGAGTTTTACTTTTTCAGTTGAACGACTGAAATTATGATATTAAAATTTATTGCTATGAACCTTTATTTTCACGCTGAATCTGGTCCTTCTTTTTTGAAAAGTGTCATAAAAAAAATCACAAATAGATAAATAGTAAAAAACAAAACACAAGTTAGTCCTTTCATAATTGCGTAACTGAGGTGCAGTCAGGTATCCTGACATTGTTTTTCCAAAGTTTTGGTTGAATTTGGAAGTCACTGATGTGACTTTTATAGTGTTTTTATCCATCATTGTGGCCCTTCTTCCAGTCTATGTGCAATTTTTATTATTTTTTTCCCAAGTTTGTAATTAGACTGTCTGTGACATAAACGCAATCAAACTCTACTTTGCTTTTGTTCTGTTCCTTGGTCCATATAGAAATATAAATAACAAAAATAACTGTTTAATGAGGTGATGGGTGATCTTTCGTCGTCAGCAAATCCGCAAACTGCGCCGCGAGCTGGAATCCTCGCAGGAGAAGGTCGCCGACTTGACCATGCAGCTGTCTGCCAACGTACGTACGACTTTACGACGGCTCCTTTTGACTTTGACTTACAGTCACTCTCCTTAATCTAAAAGCAGAACAACACCTCCTTCACCGTTACCTGCTGCTTATACAGGCTTCTGACACATGGACTGGATTTAGACTGCATAGTTCAAGTTGACATGATTCAGATTTTTTGGGGCAAATTTGGAATATGAGTCAAAGTAGCATAAAGGGTGGGGGGGGGGGGGTGTCAATACAATTTTATATGATCAGATCAGAAATAGGTCTTCCAAATGTGGATTTCAATCATGATATGGTAATGTTATTTACCAATGGGAGTGCATCATGATATGGTAATGTTATTTACCAATGGGAGTGCATCATAAACGCACATATTAAAAATATACCCCAGCAATAGGAGCCTCACATCATCAGATTATAGTACGGTAACTATAACTCATATCGCGGTCCTGCTAGAGTGCAGATTTTTCTCTGACTAAAAAGTTTCTCTCGCTTTTCAGCTCACTTCAACGTAGGTCTTTGGCAACAAGATCCCATTGCATATCTGAAAAAAAAACTCATTTAACATAGGATAGGTCGGTAGGTAGGTGAATCCACGAGTCGCAAATCACAAACATATGGGGTAATAATCTATATCGCAGATTTTCCCTTCTCGCAGGTGGATATGGAACATAAATCCTGCAATGAAGGAGTGATGTATTCCAGTTGGTGACATATACCCACCCGCATTTGACCAAACAACAAAAAACGCATTATAAAACACCAGCCGTAAATCCCAGAAGCATGTACACTCATACATGGTCTAAATACGCTACACTACGAGAGTGTCCTTCATTAAATAAGCAAAATAATTGCCAGTGGAGTAATGTAGATGTAACCCTCATTTAAATCAGTGAAGGGAAGAGTAAGCCCAGGTCAACTTCATGCCTTGTAATATTTTAATATTTGTATTTTTAATGCATTGTTGTTTACTTCTGTGTGGTCACTGCCCGCTGCTGACTCTTGTTGAGTTATTTATGTGCATTTGCTCATTATATCGGCATTACATCGGTATTGCAGTGTAAATCCAGCTATTAACACCAACCAATTTAACACTGACTCGCTTTTTGTGTTAACGCTTCTAACTTCTTTAAACTAACCTGGTCTTTGATCAATATAACACCTGCTTGTATGCGTGTCACTGTCCGGGTTATTGCAACGCCTAACCACCACTGTCCCTCTCTTTTATTTTCCTGGCCGCTAATTGACTCGCGGACTTCCTGCTGCTCGCTGCCTGCCCCCCTCCCCGCTAACCGGTCGCTCCTGTGGCTGTTGGGTGTAGCAGTTAGGCCAGGTTGGTTGGACTGTCGCTCGAGTGAAATAACATCACAAACAGGAATTGTTGGTTATTGCAAACATAAAACACACTACTCACAAAAAGTTAGGGATATTGGGCTTTTGGGTAAAATTTCAACTTTTACAGTGGAACTTAATTTGATCTCAACTTTTGAATGCACATGTCCAACTCTTTGTTGTTTCAGTACTTTTGGCACATCTTGCTGTTCTCTAATAAGTAGCTGACTGAAACAAAACAAATCAACAGGTGTTTGATTATAAATTAACCAATACATTTCCTGGTTTAATTAGAATTGGTGTTCACACAGTTCTTTTCATCGTGCTGTTCACATTTTGACATTGAGTAAAGTTTGATTAACAGTAACTCAGCATTGCAAAGCTTCAACCAGGAGAGGAGGAGAGGGAAGTGGCCTCTGAGTTTAGAGTGTCACAGACTAGTATCAGTAGATTGCAACAGAGATACAGAGGGAATGGAAGAGTCACAGAAAGGCATCGAAGTGTAAGTCCTTAGAAATTGTCATGGATCAAACACCTATTGTGAATTTTGATGTTCAGGTCTTTGTTAGTACAGAAACACTGAACAGTTGGACTTGTGCATTCAAAGGTTTAGAGAAGGTCAAATTACGTTCATCTTTAAAGGTTATAGTGCGTTTTAGGTTCATCCTGAAATTTCACCCAAGAGCAGAATATCTATATAATATAGATTTTGTGAATAGTGTATAACAACCCATCATGAGCCCGGTGCCGGTTGCAGTTGCGGTGCAACACCACTGTTTGTGACACCATCCGAGAAGATATTTTCTGAGTTTATAAACTTGTCGATGGCAGCTGGTGAACTTGAAATGACACTCTTTGCGTATGTCAAACAGGCTAACCTGGTCGCAGCTTTTGAACAGAGCCTGGCACTGATGACATCTCGCCTGCAGACCTTGTCTGTTTCCTCTGAACAGAAGGTTTGGTATAACGATTCTACTATATGTCCTCTTGTCGCATGTACAATGACAAGCAGATTTGAGAACAAATTATAGAAATATGCTGGGTGTTTTCTGTCTTTTGTCTCCCTTCAGGATTCTGAGTTGAATGATCTGAGGGACACCATCGAGATTCTGAAGACTAAGAACACCGAGGCCCATGACATCATTCAGGATGCTCTCAATAATTCCGAAATCGTATCTAAAGGTAGAAAACAATTTTCACTTCGGTGTGTACTCACTTTTGCTTCCAGCGTTTCAGACATTAATGGCTGTGTGTTGACTTATAAAATGGACAGTAAATATATACTTTTATACAAGCTGTAAACTGAATACGTTTTAGCAAAGTATAATTTCTTCAGTGTAGTCACATGAAAAGGTATAAGAAAAGATTTACAAAACTACGTATTAGGGCTGTACCCACTTTTGTGAGATACTGTACATGAAATAAAATTTCTAGAGCTCCCCATTACTAAATGTGTCTTTTTTCTGGTTTTATTCCATTCAGAACTTCAGATAAATCGTCAGAACTCATCGGAAAGCCTCTCCAGCCTCGCCAGCACTATCAGCCACTCGAGCATGGGCAGTCTCAAGGAACAGGAGGCCAAGAAGAAGAAGAAGAAAAGCTGGGTGAGGACGCATGCCTCACACAAACTGATTGCAACTTTTACTGGGTGACAAAACCGACTGCACAGAATCTTTCCCGCCTGTGTTCATGATCCTGCTATTAAGTAACACTTTTATGTGTCCCTCATGCCGCCACCCGCTTTTAATTTCAGGTATATGAGGTGAGTTGCGATGGCTTGTAAACCCTTCATCTTCCATTTTTTTCCCTGCTTATTGTGTTCCTAAGCTCATTTTGTCTCCTTGAACTGCTTTATTTAGACTGTTGTGTGCAGTTTACAGCAGTCGAACAGGGAAAATCACATCTGCTCATACTTAATATGACTTTGTATGACATAAATATGTTCTGAACCTTTTTAAATGTCACCTTACAACATTAGCTTTAAAAATGAATAGGGATATGTTCCAAAGAAAAAACCCACAAAAGGTGAGTTTTTGAATACAGAACCACAAATATGCTTTTGCCGCTACGTGAACTAGTTCATTGCACGCTGTTCGTAAAGTTGAAACGTATGTTGGGACCATCTTAAGCCGACGCCTGTATTGTGTATTTAGCGGATTTAAAAACTACATTTACTGTTTCCCTGCTCTCCTCGACAGTTACGCAGCTCATTCAACAAGGCTTTCAGCAAGAAGGGGTCTAAGACAACAGAGCCCTATGCCGACATTGAGGAAATCGCCACCCCAGAGTCGTCGGCACCACCGTCGCCCAAAGTCCACCGTGATGGGGCTGACTCTCCGCCATCGTCCATGAAAGACTCAGCCTCTGCTTCAACATCCGGGTAATGCGCCTTCTCTTAATTAAAACACCCTAACATTCGGAAAAGAGAGTGCAGTAATCATAGCCTAAACATCTGCAGGCTCTGTGAGGGAAGCGAGGTGGCGGATGATAAGGTTGTGTTGGACCTTCGCTCAGAATTGTGGGAGAAGGAGCGGAAACTTACTGACATCCGGCTGGAGGCTTTAACCTCAGCCCATCAGCTGGAGCAGTTGCAGGAGACAATGACCAACATGCAGGTATAATTATATTTTGTTTCATTGCAATTTTTCCACACACCATAACGCCTTGCCACTAAAGATAAATCTGATGTTAGTATGGGGTACCTCAAGGCTCCGCTCTAGGTACAATGCAATTTATCATATGTAACATGTAAATGATTACCATCCATTTAATGCAGATGCTATGGTTTTAGAGCCCTCTATGTCTGACTCGCCCCCCCCCGCCCCCCCCATTGATTTGGAAGAATTACTCAAATAGTCAGTGTCTGCAATATTTAGCTTACTTAATGCACACGTCTAATGTAGCATACTTAGACGATATTAATTGTCTATGCTTCCTCTGGTTTTGATTTACACAGGGTGTTTTTTAATGTGTTTATTTGTGTTGTTTGGGCAGATGTATGTATGTATCATTAATGATGCCAAGCTGGCATTGACTGATTTGATCTGATATGTATGTTTACACTGGACTCGCAAATGTTTAATCCAGACACCTGATTTCCATCTGAAGATAATTGATTTCAATACCTTGTTTTCTGTTTACACTGCCATGAAGCATATCCCAATTGTTCCACTTGAAATCAAAATTTCGGAATTGTGCACTGTAAATATAGCCTGTTACCATCACATATTGGAGTTCACTGCCCTTTATATAGTGCAAGATCTAACTGATAAGGTCATTCTTGTGCCAACAGAGGACTGTGGAAAATCTCAAGGTGGAGAACGACCAACTGAAGACAAGCAGCCTGTCCCCCTGTCCATCTCCCGGACCCTCCAGCTCCATTTCCCAGTCCTCGTGTCTCACATCTCTCGCCAACTTGTCACCGCGACATTCCCTCACAGTGCACGAGGCCAGAAGAACCAGCACAGGTTCAGTTAAAACCTTGACATGTCATCAGTTTACTGAAGGTCCATGTGTCAGTCATCCAATCATTGTTTCCTTCCGGCAGATTCCATGGATTGCGCAAGCCTATCTTCGCAGCGAGACGACCACCGTGTCAGGGTGGTGGTTTGCGTTGCAGATTTGCACGTCTTCAAAGATGTAAGTATACTGTTGTTTGTCCACCTGCAGACATCATGATACATGCGCATCATCTGCCTTGTTCCTGGCGTCAGCAGGAGGTGAAACAGCAGGACTTCTTCCTGGGTACCGTCAGAGTCAACGGCAGGATGGACTGGCCCATGCTGGACTCTGCCGTCAGCCAGGCCTTTAAGGTGAGACAGCTTATTCTTTGAGTACCACCTGGCCCAGGCACCGAATGTGTAACCTGCATACTGACGTTTGTAAATCAGCTGTTGCGTTTAATTTTAGCATGCTGTTACTTGTTAAGAGTTCCAACTAGTGCAATGGGTGATGGAAACACAGAGGCGATAACGGCAAAGACATCAGTTGAGCTTGTAGCGTTGACATTTGAGGATTTTCCAATTGTGTGAATGCTGGGAGATGAACATTGACACAACACTGGGTTCGCTGTTTCCGACATAAGACGTTTCGGGATTATGGCTTCAAGTATTTTGAATGCGAAGCCCCAAACCTGGCACAGTTTCTTCCATTCCTTCTTTGCCGCATCCGCTCCATCTGGTTGGATGAATCGAAAATTGATTTAATCAGTTTTTTCGAAAAAGGCAGTGACGTAAAATATGAACTTTCTGCCAATACTTTCCGGATACACTCTACATTGACCAATGACCAGAAGAATGAAGAAGGCAGCATGATGAACGAGTGGTTAGCACATCTACCTCACAGGTCTGTGGTTCAGAGATTTGGCTCCTGCCTTCCTGTGTGGAGTTTGCATGTTCTCCAGGTCCTCCCACATTCCAAAAACATGATAAGAAAACTCAAAATTATTAATATTATCATGATTATACTCCCGAATTCCTTTATTTTCTTGGCAATTATTGGCGTTCATTGCTGTTCCGTTCGTTCCAGGTTTACGTTGCCAAGGTGGACCCCACCTACAGTCTCGGCCTGTCGACCGACTCCATCTACAGCTACAGCATGGGTCACATCAAGAGGGTGCTGGGCGGAGAGGCTCCAGAGACGCAGCCCTCACGTTGCATGTCCCGAGGTCCCACCAGCATCACTGTGGCGCTCAAAGGTACAGGCACAATTGACCATCTCAATTGTTCTTGTTTGTTTCTGAACAAACAAGAACAAGATGACACTAAAGAATTTGACCTCACCAGTAACAACCTAATCATTTTGGGGGGGGTTTAAGATTATTTCAGGGGGTTTCAGTCCCCCTGAAACAGGCTTAGTGACACCACTGGATCACAATCACTATGTGTGTAGCCTGCTTAAATCATTTTATTGTGGTGAAGACTTCACTTTCTGAGCAGATCAGGAGGCAAAAATCACTCTTACTACAGAAAACAGGATAATCACTCAAGGTATGATATCTGATAATCGGGCCTTTCATCAAATGGGAGGGAAAATGCTCAAATTTGCCCGATTGTCTATATGTGTGCACCCCGTTTAAACGTTAATAATGTAAAATATGCCTACTAGGAAAAAGTAAAATTTTACACATGTACATTGCTAGCAGACCAGATATGGCTCCACCAGACCATCTCCGATGAAGACTGCAAAAAGCCAGAGTGAAGCGGAAAATCGTGTCCAATTCCTGCGTAACTCGATGCCCTGTAACTCAGTGCCAGCCGGGTCCAGCTGGTCGACCCACCGCTCCCCCCTGCCCCACCGTGGATGTCAATGCGGAACCCTATACTTGCGCTAACTGGTGGGCTCGCTTGCCATCGCTACACTGGAAGTTATTTTCAGAGCCAAATGCTTGGGCAACACATTGCTTATGAAGGGCATGCGAGGTGAAACAAACTAATTTATGTGATGCCTTCTTCCTCCCGTCGTCGTCTTTCCTTAACAAGCGTCGAGCCGTTTTCTCAAATAACGAACATCATGTTTGTCGTGCCTAACTTGAGACTCAACATAAGTAAGGCCGCTTATTGTGTTGCTGCGTTCAACTCATATTGCCAGGGATGTAAAAAACTTCTGCGTCCAAAGAAATTTGAGCCCCGTTGGAGAGATGATGGCGTTCTAATTAACAGCCCTAAAAGAAACATTGTCTGAAGAGGATACTGGTCTCCATTCACCAATCCCAATTGCAATGGTAACAAAAGTACAATGAACTCCCGTTAATCACTGGGGATATGTTCCAGACCTTTATGCAATAGGCCGGGATATAGAGACCAAATTATTAGTTTTGTTTTTTTTATTTTGGTGGTGGGATTTTGTCATAGATATAAATTCAGAAAAAAAATCTGTCATACTGTATAACATCCATTTTTTCTGAGCCGCTTCTCGCTAGGGTCGCGGGCGTGCTGGAGCCTATCCCAGCTGTCATCGGGCAGGAGGCGGGGTACACCCTCAACTGGTTGCCAGCCAATCGCAGGGCACATAGAAACAAACAACCATTCACACTCACAGTCATGCCTACGGGCAATTTAGAGTCTCCAATTAATGCATGTTTTTGGGATGTGGGAGGAAACCGGAGTGCCCGGAGAAAACCCACGGAGGCACGGGGAGAACATGCAAACTCCACACAGGCGGGGCCGGGGATTGAACCCGGGTCCTCAGAACTGTGAGGCTGACACTCTAACCAGTCGTCCACCGTGCCGCCTTACTGTATAACAGTGCGCAGTAAATGAACACTTTTGTAAAAAACAACAATATCCTGAGTCATTATCTTTATGCGTATCTGCAAAATCTCTGCTCCTTGGCCCAGGTTTAAAGGAAAAGTGTGTGGATAGCCTCGTCTTCGAGACCCTAATACCCAAACCCATGATGCAACACTACATCAGCCTGCTGCTCAAACACCGCAGACTCATCCTATCTGGACCAAGCGGAACAGGCAAGACCTACCTGGCCTCGCGGCTGGCCGAGTACCTGGTGGACCGCAGCGCCCGTGAAGTCTCCGACGGCATTGTGGTGACCTTCAACATGCATCGTCAGTCATGCAAGGTGAGAGGAAAGCCACACAAACGGCCTCTTTCTTAAAATCAGCATTTCGACACTTGTTTCCATTGTCTCTTCACGCAGGATCTGCAGCTGTATCTTTCAAACTTGGCCAATCAAATAGACCGAGAAACCAGCTCTTCCGAAAACCCTCTGGTCATTATCGTGGACGATATTCACGATCCGGCTTCCGTCAGCGAACTAGTCAACGGAGCGCTGACGTGCAAATACCACAAATGGTAATCTATACATAATCTGACATTAAAAAAAGCGTGTTACAGTAATACGCCGTCAATTAGTGATTTACTATTACCGAATTCACATATTCACATTTGTTTGGAACCCGCCCTTTGTAATTCGCTTCCCTGTGTGACTTTGCTTCCCTCTTCAGCCCGTACATCATCGGAACGAGCAATCAGCCAGTGAAGATGACGGCAAACCACAGCCTGCATCTCAGCTTCAGGTTAGTGGTGTCATTGTATCAGCAGTACAAAGACAACAACAACACAACTGTTACGTATTGTTCACAAGATATTGATGCCGTCTGACCCAGTTTGAATCGAATTTGATAAAAGCTGGTATTCCACTCAGTGACAACTGATGTTGGATTTTGGGTCTTTACTAGGACTGGGAATGGGTCTTGAGTTGTCCACCAACCCTGAACAACACCCATTTGTGTTTGATTTGTAACTTCCCCCTTTGTCTCAGGATGGTGATCTTCTCCAACAATGTGGAGCCAGCCAATGGCTTCCTGGTGCGCTATTTGCACAGGAAGCTGATGGAGTCCGAGGACGAGCAGAACCTGACCAATGAGGATCTGGTCCGGGTGCTGGACTGGGTTCCGAAACTGTGGTATCACCTGCATACCTTCCTGGAGAAGCACAGCACGTCGGACTTTCTCATTGGTATGAAATCCCGATAAATGATTTTGGGCGACATCTTGGCATCCGTGCTTGAATGTGTCCCGCCGTTGTCTCCTCAGGCCCGTGCTTTTTCCTGTCCTGTCCAGTCACTGTAGATGAGTTCCGGTCATGGTTCATTGACCTTTGGAACCATTCTATTATTCCCTACTTGCAAGAGGGAGCCAAGGATGGCATCAAGGTGAGAGACCATCATAACACACAGCTCCTGCCTCTTTTACTTTATGATTCCTGCTCTCTCTGCATTCCACTAAAAGCTTTAGGAACGTTTAGTTTGTGATAGCTGATGTGGTCTGCTGTGTCTACCTTTGTGACAGTGGCTAAAGTAAAGTAAACTAAAGTACTGAGTGGTTGACTGCGTCCTAGAAGTAAACATGTCTACCTTATGCTCCAGTTCTACGCCCCTGTATGTGTGTGCCCTACGAATGACCAGTCCAGGGAAACGGGTGACGGGTATAATCAGACGGAACACTTCTTTTGGTTCTGTTAAATGACATCAGAACTTATTTCAAAGCTAATTCCTGAAGTCCAAACTCTCCAAAAGTTGAACGAAGCTGCAGATGGTGGCGCCGCTTCCTTTTCAAGGTGCTCTAATTTTACCCTCCCGGTATGCGGCAGTTCCACGGCCAGAAAGCGGTGTGGGAGGACCCCGTGGAGTGGGTGAGGGACACGCTGCCTTGGCCTTCTGCCCAACAGGACCAGGCCAAGCTGTTCCACCTTCCTCCCCCGAGCATCGGTTCCAGTAGTCCCGGTCAAGCCGGCGAGGAGAAGTCTCGCAAGGAGACTACACCCAGCTCAGTGGAATCTGATCCGCTGGTAAGCGAGATCAGCTCGTGACACGTGGCAAAACATGAGCGCTTTTAACTGAAATGGACATGACCGTGTCTTCTCTGCTTTTAGATGGCAATGCTTTTGAAACTCCAAGAGGCTGCCAATTACATCGAATCCCCAGACAAGGATGACCCCAGCCTGCCAAGACTGTGAACAAGCTGACACTTTAAAAAAAACTCAGCACTTCATATGAAAAAAAAGTCATTGTTACTCGTCTGCTGTAAGGACAATGTACTGTGCATTAGGGAACCCTCAGAAAAAAAGAAAAAGGTTGTAGGTTGATTTTGAAGCATCATTCCTACAATGAAAAGTTGAAAGTGAAAATCATGCAGAATTTTTAAGAAAGTATAGGTGAACTTAAACAAAACACATATATAAAGGAGGTCCTCGCTTTACGACGGCATTCCGGCCTACGACAGCGACGTAACCCAGATGTCGACATAAATCCAAATGAATTGGAGTCTACCACTAACCTTGTTCAATTGGAATTGGAATTTAAAGACCTTTTAAAATGAATTGAGAGATTTGTTTCTAAATACTATACCTTGGACGATAATTGCTGAAAACGTGCAAGATTATGATGTACTCAATTATGGAAATATAGCATCAAATTGCTTTTACCATTTCAGTTTTCCTGATTTTTGGGGCGTGGCTAAAACAGCCCCGGTGACACACTTAGTCGCCAGTTCCAACTCCCCCACAATATAATAACTTAAGCGCCTTCGTTCACATGACTCGTTATGCGGCGCAATTGTGAGTTACCTAGCTATTATTGCTAAGCTAGCTGGTGGCTAGTGCCTCCCATTGCGACGTGGAAAACAACCCGGAAGGATGTATAGCAGCCACTGCATGGTTTAAATGGACATACGCTTGCGGCTCAAACATATATGTAGGCATAAGAAAGGTGCTAGACCATTTTTCAGCTGGGCCTGGTTCCACACATTTAGCGGAAACAAAGAGAACGGCTTGAACGGCTCTCAATTTTATCACTACATACTTTTTTACGTTTTTGTTTTAATCTTTCAAATTTGGCAGGGTTGTTAAAAACACTCTTCTGTGGTGTGTCAAATTTGGAAAAGCGTTTGTTTTCACTTTAAGTTCACCTGTAAAGGTTACAGTGCTTTTTAGAGTCATCCTGAAATTCCCTAAAGCTCAATATCTGTAAATGCGGCGGTAACTGAACTCTTGCGCCAGGAGCAGCATTTTTATTTTTTTTGCCGCTGTGCCGTTTGTAACCTTTTGTACAATATGTCGGGACCGCCGTAAACCGAGGACCCCCTGTATTTACACGATTCCTTTCAGGTCCCTTGACCACCTCTCTCCCTCAGTCCTCTTCTTAGATTGGTGCTAAAAGTTAAAAAAAAAAAAAAAACACTTCAGGAGATGTCCGAACCATCACACCCTGCGCAGCATAACGCAGGGATCTGTGTGCTCGTCCACTGAAGCTGTTCTCAAAAGTAAAAAAAAAAAAAAAAAAAAAAAAAAAAAAAAAAAAGTATGACAGCACAATGGAAGTTGCTGAAGTTCATATCTGCTGCATCCGTCTCTTAAAGCCAAATGTTACACGTTATGCAATCCCCTGACTTTCCAACTTGATCAGGTGAAAAAAAACTACAAAGATGCCTTAAAGAAGAAAAAAACAATTACTGGTGCTTATGTCAGCATAGCTCCTTATTAGCAGGTTTTGATGGCCTTTCATTTTCTGCCGCTACTTCTCACTTTGAACTTGCACCTCCATATTCACAAACTGGAAAATGTTGCTGTCATACTTTTTTTCCCCCACCCCTCTCTCTGCAACTGTTCTAGCACTTTTTTTATTTTAGCTGCTTTAACCTTGAAACACACACAAATATCACCGCTGCTGCCATGTACAGTATAGCAGGTATTACGTTCACAATTACTCCACCAGCAGGAGGAGAATGATGATACAGTTTGACTCCACTTCCTTAAAAACTCGACGCGAGGAATATTAGCGCCACACAGAATACGGGTGCATCTTACTAAAAGAGAATATCGACGGAAAACTAATTTCAGTGGATCAATTCAAAAATAAAAATTCAGATTGCAAACAGATTCACAACACACGATGTGAAATATTTTATTTTTTAATCATTTTGATGATTATAGTTTACAGTTAAGGAAAATCACAAATTTACCATCTCAAGAATTACATAAGAAACAATCAACTTGATTTTTATTGGAGAATTTAGGTAGGTAGGTTTTGCCAGGTGTTATCCATATAACTATACAACAACAACAAAATCCAAGCTGTGTCGCAAACATTACTGGTATTTTATCCCAGTCTATGCTGTTCAGGCAAACATTGGTAGAAGGACTTTTAAAACCTATTACTGCTCAACATTCCAAAAGACTGTTCAACAATCCATTTGTTTGGATTGCTCATTAAGTCTCCCGACAACAACTGATAAAAATAGAACAAATCTGTTCTAGCAATCCTACTTTTGTCGTTATAAAACTTTTGAAAACACGAGACCTGTTGTTTTAACTTGCAATTCACCATAAACAAGGCAATGGTTTTGTTTCGAAACAAGTATCTAAAAGTTAAATACAGCTGAATTGTACTTAACAAAAGTTCTATACTGGATTAATTTTATTTTTTTAAGCCACTATAACATTATGCACATTCTGAACATTGAATTCAGTGTTTGTTTGTGTACCACGAGTGACCACTGACCTACAGCTATGATTTTTGTCCTTTCTGTGCGGCGCTAATATGCCTTCATAAGCGGTCGCGTTTCTTACAAACCGAATAATCACTCGCGTATGTGAAACCCGAAAACATTATTCCGAATCATGTCCGCAGGTGCGAATGATTGTAAGACAAAGGTCATAACGGATGCAAAGACGAGTATAAAACATGTAGCAAAGTTACTTAGCTAATAATGAGAGCGAAAGCCAAGGTGATTGACTTTAAAGCTACCGACGCCCACTTCATTGTCCATTCACGTCATAAACTTCACCAGGAAAAGCTTAAAATCAAATGTTGCATAGTATCGACATTTTCGTAGGTTTGGTGCTTTTACCGTTGTTCGCTGTCGAAGATCACGCAACGATTCAGGGTAGGTTGGTCAGATTGTTGACGTTAAATAGATTTTGAGAGTAACTTTATATATATATATATATATATATATATATATAAACAAGTGGCGTCACGTGAGACATTGTACCATGTATATGACCATATCCGTGTTACGGTATTGGTGGATTGCTCCAGAGTCAGAATGATTTAACACTTTGGAAGGTGCTTCATGTATTTATTTTGTGTGTGTGTGTAAAATATACATAGATTGTCCCTAAAATAGTAAATGACTGTATTACATCAAGCGGGGTACACACATAGCGATTTTTAACAGCGCAAATGATTTTTTTAAAAAATGTGACAGATGCCATACTTGACCAGGATGCACTCAAGTTGACCAACACAGCACACCACACACATCGACAATCGTGTACGTCAAGCCCCAAACCAGATGTCTGTCATAGTACCAAGACCGACCTGTGTGAGGCAGCATTGTGCCACAGACCATCCAGACTGCTGATAAATACAGCAAAGTAGAAAGAGTAGTAATAGAAGAAGAAATAGAAAAAGGTTTTTCTTTTGTAAATTTTGACCAGGTTTTGACATTTGTTGTTAGCCTAATAGCATAATTGCTGAATCCATTTTAATCTCGCTGTTACCAAATCAATGAAAAATATTTAGGACTTGCTAAAGAAATATATTGTTTTTTTCTCGTTTTCTTTTTTTTAAACGTTTAAATAGGATTTTAGGCAATTACGCTACTAGGCTAGCGATTTATATTTGCCAGCCCTGACCAATTTTGAAGCTGATCGGGAAAAGGAAATATATATATATCATTGACATAATTGATTAATCAAAGTCAACTCACCTTAGCGTCGACTACAAAAAAATATGAAGTCGTTCAATCCCGATTTGGCACACCCCACACCATAGGATAATCACCTAGGATAATCTTTAAAAGACATGCGATAAGTGGGCCTATGCTGACTTTGATTGGAAAAATGCTGAAATTTGACCCGATTATCGATATGCGTGTACTCTGCTTTAAGGATGTGGTGTTGAATGAACTTCATATGTGCTTAAATCCTGTTAATGAATGTCCAGCCACTTTAACGTGACACGATAAATTATACGTAAAGTTAAAACGGTCGCTTGGTTGCGACTAGCCGACTCTGATTGGTCAACATAGCTTTCCAAGTGAATACAAAGATGAGTTTCACACACACAAAAAAAAAAAAAAAAAAAAAAAAAAAGGGGTTAGATCAAATTCTTTGTAAATATGTAAGCCCTGTACTCTATTTTCTGGAACGTTTCATCTCATGGACTGGTTGTTGTGCTTGTCACTCTGTAGTAGCCGTGACTTAAGTTTTGTATTGGGACTATACAGCAACTTCTACTTGGGTTTTTGACAATG
Source organism: Phycodurus eques (assembly GCF_024500275.1). NCBI lineage: Eukaryota > Metazoa > Chordata > Actinopteri > Syngnathiformes > Syngnathidae > Phycodurus > Phycodurus eques. Next base: position 25,343,905 of record NC_084534.1, on the reverse strand, counting down.
TCGAATGTTCCAGTTCTTAGATCGTGAGCCGAAGGCATAACCCGGTAAGCCTTAAAACGGTGTTTTCGGGAAGGGCGTTATGTTGGAAACAGGGTAAAAAGACCTAGTCTGAAATAATGGTCAAGATCTCCACTTCAAATTGAACCTTCAATTCCAAAACGGTTGGAAAAAGCAATTCGAAAGGGTGTCGTTCAGAAAACTAAATGGAGGCCATTACAGGTTGCTGGATAGTCATATTTTTTGGAGAAAGTCGGAGAAAAAAAAAAAAGAAGATGTTATGAGCTATCTTGAAATGTTCAAGGTTTTTCTTTCTAAATGCATGTAAACTCGCTGTGTGACAAATAGGAAGATAATTTGTTTTCTTTTTACGACTCCGATATTTGATAATTCCTCTTCTTTTCTAAGAATCCTTTATAAAGGTTAAGTTCTCTATTTTGTACGAAATGTCGTTGTAAAGATTGTAAATACGGCAGCGTTCTGGATGCTCGGCAAAGAAGAGTTCCGAGTCGAGTTCCGATAAAACCTCGGATAGGTTTAACGAAAAGCGCTAGGCAGCCTCCACACAGTAAATCCACCCACCGTACAACCAACCACTGTTTGTTCAAATCAATAAAGTACATGTTATATTTCATCACCTGCTTCTTCTCACTTCATTTAACCCCCCCTCCAAAAAAAGGTCCGTCGAGCTATTATTATTATGATTTACTATCATAAATCTCAGTTAACTTATTGTAATTGATCAAATTAAAAAAATAGTAAACAAGAGTGCATGATGAGTTAACAATTTTTATTAAATAATTGGCAAATTTATAGTAGATATTTGAAAAAATTCATATCTGTTTTTGTGCATAATGGTTTTTATTATTCAAAAATTGATGAATGTTTTTGTACATAAAATTAAAAAATATGAATAAAATAAAAGGTAACATTTTTGTACTGAATGGGTTTTTAATTGCAAATGATACTTTATATTTAAGTTTAATGTTTTATTGTTTTTATGAATTGGTTAATACATTGTTAATAATACAATAAATAAGTCAAAAACTTTAACTGTACAGTACATTTCGATTTTTGTATTATTTTAATAAATATTGGTAAATTAATTTATTGTAAATTATATTATTATTTTTATTGTAAATAATATGTTTAATTAATTTTACAAAAACATTTGTTAATAGAGTGTGAATGAAACAAAAAAAATAAAAAACAATTCTAGCGATACATTTAATGTTTTATTTAATAATTGTGTATTTTATTTTAAAAACTATAATAAACAATTTTACTAATACATAACTTATTAAAATTAGTTTTATAAAACAAATGGTTAACACATTTATTTTAACTACGAATTATAAATGTTAGTAAACAATTTTACATCGCTTTAATATTTTTATAATTTTTTTTTATTGTAAATGATGCAAATGGGAAATATTACTTAAACCATTTTACATATTTAACCTTTTACAATAAATGTTATCAAATAATTGGGCAATTTATTGTATATAATGGAACAAAGATTATTTGAAACAGTCACCATTTTACATGTACATTTCATATTTTTATTAATTGGTGTGTTATCCATCCATCCATCCATCTATCCATTTTCTGAGCCGCTTATCCTCACAAGGATCACGGGCGTGCTGGAGCCTATCCCAGCTATCTTCGGGCAGGAGGCGGGGTACACCCTGAACTGGTTGCCAGCCAATCGCAGGGCAGATACAAACAAACAACCATCCGCACTCACATTCACACCTACGGGCAATTTAGAGTCTTCAATTAACCTACCATGCATGTTTTGGGGATGTGGGAAGAAACCGGAGCACCCGGAGAAAACCCACACAGGCACGGGGAGAACATGCAAACTCCACACAGGCGGGGCCGGGATTGAACCCCGGTCCTCAGAACTGTCCTCAGAAGTCGTCCACCGTGCCGCCAATTGGCGTGTTCATTTATTGTAAATAATACAATTAAATATTGATTATTAGTTAAATAAACAATACAAATTGTGCATCCATTTAATCCAATAATTGATCAAGTAATTATTATTTAAATAATGGACTAACTGGGTGAATGCCTTAAGACTTCATTTGCGGCTTCGTTAAGCTCGAAGTCAGTCAAGCGGTGTCAATTCCGTCCACTGCAAAGAGGGCAGGGCCTGTCTCTCTCGGGGATGTGGGGGTTGTATATAAGCGCTCCACTCCAGTGAAACCTTTGGCATTGGATACAGTCAAAGGACTTTTTTTTTTTTTTTTTTTTTTGCCACTTGGGAATTAGCTGCCAACATGCCCGCCAAGCCTGCCCCGATCAAGAAGAAACCCGCCCCTCTTAAGAAGGTGCAAAAGGCCACACCTGAACCGGTTGTAGCACCGGCTCCCGAGCCCGCCCCGGTCGTGGAGGTCCCACCGGCGGAGCCTGCCGCGCCGGCGGTGGCGGCGCCCGCCACTGGCGCCGAGCCGGCAGCACCTGCCGAGGCCTCCGCGCCTGCCGTGGAGGGCGAGGCCCCTGCTGAAGCCGCACCAGCTGATGAAGCCGCACCAGCTGATGGTAAAGCTTGTGTGTGGAACTCTGAAATTATTTGACTTATTTTACACTGTTTACTCTTAGGATGGTGCTTGTTCTACATGTTTTGAGACTAACAAACTTCATACAATATACATTTTAACGTCACCTTACACCATGTTCGGGAATCAATACAACTACTCATTTACACTTTACTACTTATATTTACAAACTAGCCATGCGCATACCTCCACCAAGGCAATAATAATAATAATAATAATAATTCTTTTGTTACGTATGTCAATGAAATGAGCGTCATGTTGGAGGAAATATTGCATTTCACTCCTGTCGTAGAACAAAAGTGAGGTTTTAAGAAACTTTCTTTCTTGAACTGGGTATGCATGGTCTCACAGCTGTGCCGTAAACGCTCCCTTTGCGGTCGGTCACGTTCGACACATCCCCACCACACGACAATACGCTTTAAAATCACATAAAATTTGCCTACATTAACTCTGGCATGCGGGATTTAAAATTCAGCATCGACACGGTCTCACAGCCTTGCATCAAGTGCTTTGTGCAATGTTGTTTATTGCCACCGTGTGACTGTTAGTTTTCAATTTCATTAAAGCTGGAATACAACGAACAATGTCAGCATGGTCTTACAGCATGCCGTAAGTGCTCTCTGTATATCTTCACCATGGAAGATTATTCGATTAAATTGAGCTAAAATTTCATTACACCGGAGATACGACAAAATGACATCAGTAGGGTCTCACAGCCATACAACAAGTGCACTCAGTGCGATCTCTGTGCAACGCCCGCTTTACCTCAACCCCTGAGCGTATGCTTTAAATTGAACCACATTTTTGTTTAATCAGTGATGCGACAAATGGCACCGGCACAGTCTTGCAGCCGTGCAGCAAGCACCATGTAACATCTATCCCGTTCACACCGCATGACAATACGTTTGAAATCGCAAACTCTGGCATGCAGGAACCAAAATACAACACCGGCATGGTCTCATTGCCATGCATCAACTTTGCCAACTTTCTATTGTGAGGCAGCTACATTGTAATAGGGAAGTTACAATTCTCTGGTGACTAGCTTACAATACGTATCTACGTAGCTTGCCCTTTAAATTAAGTAAATAACCACTTTTATTTGGGGAAATACGGTAATTATATATTTTTTAATGTTTATGAACAAAACCTCCACTGATATAATTTTAGCTCACTTTTATTAATGTTTTTTTAAATTATTCTAGACTGACGGACTTGTCATTTGAGCATTACTAAAAATGAATTCCCCGCAGTCATAACACCTTGCCAGATGCTGCGTCTTCGGGTTACAAACACATGCCCGCCCGTGACGCACTCATATATATATATTTTTTTGAATTAATAGCCGTTGATGTGGAGCCAAACAAAATACTACTCCAAATAACATTGGCACGGTCTTTCAGCCGTGCAGCAAAGGCAACACTTGCCAAGTCGCCGTTGTGCCTCAGTTACATCATATGAATTAACAATGTTGTCAACCAATAAAGTACAAGTTTGTACAAGTTAAAACCTTACTTCCACTTATTTACTACTTTTAAAAATATATTTTAAAGACTGACATATTGTTTTGAACATTATTAAAAGTAAACACTTTTTTTCCACATCCAAAATTTATTAGTAGCTGCTACACTGCAAAAACTAAAACCTAATCAAGATTAAACATCTCAAATCAAAATGTGCTTCATATTTGTCTGCCAAGATATTACTTTTTAAAAGGCAATTTTTCACTTTCAATTCCTTCTAGCATTTTTCTTGAATATCTTAAGGTATGATTACTTATGATTAAATCAATTGCTATCAGACATTGTAAAATAACTACCTAAATTATATAGGTGTGGGTCGTATAAATACACTACTTTTAAGGAGAGCGGTCTTTTTTGTTTTGAGAAATTGCCAAGTCAAATTCTCCTGGTCTATTAGCAGATAATTTTGCTAAAATTATGTTAATTTCATCCCTTCTTTGCCTCTAGTGATTTTGAGCGCAGTTTTTGCAGTGTACATGTTCCCCTCTCTTTATTTGGTGACAAATTGGCTGAAGAAAAAAAAAAAAAAAAAAAAAGGGAGTTCGGGAAGTGTTTGAAATGTTTTTGCTGTCGCTTACTCCGCCAATAATCCTGGCTGTGCCCGTTCAGCAGAAGCTGGCGAGGCCCCACAGCCCGAAGAGCCTAAAGCACCGACACCGCCGCCACCTCCACCCAAAGGTAACCCCTGCCGCTGCCCAATCAAAAGTTCATTTCATGCAAAAATTCCCCAAATATGAGTTTTATTATCACTGTCCGCAGAGCCCACGAGCGCCCCTGTGGATCTGTTCGTGGAGGACAAGAACGACACTTCGGTGACGATCAACTGGAGTCAGCCGGAGGTTGTCGGGCTGTCCGGCCTAGACGGGTACACCATCGAGGTGTGCAAGGACGGAAGTGAGTGCCAGGGCCGCGGCAGGTGCACGCGCCGCAAAGCTGGCATGCCAGAGTTCAACCGGTGATATTTATACACTGCCCGCTAGACGCTCAGCTGACCCTGTAAATCACCAGACGAGATTCAGAGGGGCAGCTGATGGAGGATTTCTTGCATTAGTGATCAGCTCACAAGTTTGTGGACTACTGCTGGGTGTGTCGACATCACAGAGCGCCCTACAAGGACTGAGGCATTTCGGTCATTCTGCTTTCAGACTAAAAGCTAAGCGATCAGCAATTTAAAGGTGGACCAAACTCAAGATGTCAAAACGTTCCATTTTAAATGTGCATAGCTTCCTTATCAGGAGCTGTTTGCTTAAAGCTACAAAGTATTAAAAAATATATATGTTTAAAACATTGCATTTGCTCGCTTATGGTGGGGGGGGCACATTTTTAGGTCTTTTTATGTTTACAGTACAGTATTTTGTTACTGTTTGTTACATAAAGTGATTGAAAGTGCACCAGAAGATGTGCCTATACTCCCTCTATCCTAATCATGTGTGGAGGGACTACAACGCATTCTAGCTAGTTGTGGTAGTCTATATTAAATTAGCTAATGATGAACGCCTAATAATTGTATCGTAAACGTGCAGTTGTGTATTTTAAGCCAGTTGTACTTTAGCTTCTTTTATTAACTGTGAAAGGATCCCAAACACGAGTCTGCAGTAACAGTCTGTGTGGAAAAATAATCACCGCAAAATCCCATGACATAGCAAATAATCCACAATATAAGTACGATTTAAAAAGAAATAAAAAGATTGGTGATGTCGTGAAGCCGGAAAAAGTGAATGGTGTCACAGTATATGAGGACTTTCAAATTTGAAAGTTGCTTTAAAAAGTTTTGGGGCTTGGGGTCCTCTAAGTTTGCTTAAGGACACTCGCCCCGCCCACGCACAAAGACTGAAATGCAGTTGTTACCTTTCCTCTGAACCTGAAATGTATCCTTTCAGCCGAGGACTGGAAGGCCGTCAACGAGGACCTGCAGAAGTCTTGCCGCTTTATCATCAAGAACCAGACCACCGGAGACCGGCTCAAGATCCGTGTGGTGGCCGTGAACGCCGGAGGACGAAGTCTGCCTGTCGCCCTCCCTGAAGCTGTCCTGGTGAAGGAGGTTGCCGGTAAAACAGGGCAACTTAAAGACCGTGAACTTAAGAAGTAGAAAAATGGACATTCTACATCAAATAAACACCTGCCACTCACTGCAGGAGGCTAAATAAAAACAGATACTATTTGAGGAAATATAAATATGGCCATGAAGGAGGTAACGACAAGGTAAAGACCATACACAAAAATATTTTTAAATGGACACCATACTTGAAATAAATGGCAGCAACTCTCTCCAGTAGAGTAAATGAACACACACTATTTGAAGAGATACAAATTTCGTCAACCTGGGAAAGAAAGTCTCCCGTAAAACAGGACATGACAACACAGTAAAGACCACTTTTGGCCTCGCTCACTAAATTCTCCTTAGCGTAAAACCCTGAGTCCACTTGCTTGCCTAGTAACTAGTTGGGTTGTCATACCCATCTTGGCAGGCACGCTGGGAATAGAAAGCATTTGATGAATGGTTTCCTTCAAAAGGGCCCCCGAAAGCAGCGGAAAAAAAGCAGGGATGTCTGCGGCCATTATCGTACTTGCCCAGGCGTCGAGCTCGTGGGAGATGGATTGCGTCGAGTGAGCTGAGGGCCAGCAGGCGGACGTCCGTGGTACGGTTGAGGTTGAATTCCTGTCTGTGTGCAGGGGAGAGGTGTTGACTGGTCTCAGGTGACACTCAAATCTCATGACAGCCTTTTATTTTGGAAGACACACAGTGATTTCTCAGCGCAGCTAATCCGCTCTAAGTGACACGATAAGGCGACACGACATGACTGGCATTTCCACTTATTCTCGCATTTGTGATTGTTGAGGCAGACACTCTAACCAGTCGACCACCATGCTGCCTCTTTCCTTAAACTGATTTTTTTTTTTTTAAATAATATTGTCCTTGTTTTCTTCACCACTTAGATCGTCCCAAGGTGCGCCTGCCTCGCTTCCTCAGGCAGAGATACGTGACCCAAGTTGGGGACAAGATCAACCTGACCATCCCCTTCACAGTAAGCACAAGACCAGGAAGCCGCCTTACGTGTCGGACGTGACCAAAGTGTAATGGTCTGGTGTTCTCAAGGGCAAACCCAAGCCTGTGGTGAGCTGGACCAAGAACGGGCAGCCCCTGGAGAGGGGAAGGGTGAACATTCGCAGCACGGAGAGGGACAGCATCATCTTCATACGGGCGGCCGAGAGGGACGACTCCGGCGTCTTCGAGATGTGCGTCAAAGTGGACGACTTTGAGGACAAGGCCACACTCACCCTGCAGATTGTCGGTAGGTGAACGCCGTATGTTTAATGTCTGTGTTTTTGTTAAAAATAAAGTCCTCCTCTCAAAAATAAACCTTCAATATGTACCTGGTAGTCTCTGTAGATGAGTTGAAAAAAAAAAAAAAAAAAACACTCCCTCGTCACAACTCCAGGAAAAACGGAAATAAAAAAATATTTGATTGTTAAAATCCTTCAAATATTTGCCTCATAATCTCGGTAGATTCATGAACAACATCTGGAGAGAGAATTGAACAAAAACTTTTTTTTAAAACTAATAAAGGTCTCCTCCCAATTAAAGGAGATTCTGGAATGTTTGCTAATGTTTTGTCTTGTGCATTCACAGAGCTTCCTGGACCTCCAGCCAGCGTAAAGATCGTGGACACGTGGGGCTTCAACGTGGCTCTGGAATGGACTGTGCCCAAAGACAACGGTAACACGGACATCACAGGCTACACCATCCAGAAGGCCGACAAGAAGACCGGAGTACGAACCGCACTGGAACCCTAGTTAGTTACAATACATCCTGGATCCTGACGAGAGTTGCGGGTGTGTTGACAGGACTGGTTCACCGTGCTGGAGCACTACCACAGACTCAACGCAACGATCTCAGACCTCATCATGGGCAACATCTACAAGTTCCGGGTGTTCTCGGAGAACAAGTGTGGAGTTAGCGAGGAGGCGGCCATCACCAAGGACGAGGCCAAGATCCTCAAGACGGGTAAGACATTTATTCCAAACTACAGTGGTAACTTGATGTATGCGTTTGTCGCTTGGTCGATATTTTTTTTATTTGTGTTGTGTGCCAAAATTTGAGTTAACGATGATTGTATTTCAAATATGTCACCGCTCGCTCGAGTAAAGTGGATTTTAATTTTTTTAAATGGCGCAGTTAACTCATTCACTGCCGTGGATGTACATATTTGTCAACTGAAATCCAACGTTTACTGCCAACAGCGTATATATTCGTCAAATATGTTTTTCAACGGGTAGGCATTCAAGCGGACGCAAATAGATGGCAGCGTTGCATCGCTTTGGATTTGAGATCGGCAACTTTTGAGCTGATGATATAAATTAGGGGGGTAATCTCAGTTTGTCACATCCCTTATGAGTCAGAGAGATTGACACATTGGAAGTAGGATATGTTTATGCACCACGAACGGAGTATGTATATGTATGGTATAAATTTGTCGCGGTATGCTATAGAAAGTGTGTAGAAAACGCTAGAGAAAAAAAGTATTTCTTTTGGTAGGTTTGGTGCTTATATTGTCACAGAACACAATATTCTGTGGGTCGTAAAAGAAAAACGTCCAGCAGTGATTACCGAGTTAAGGTAGTGTAATGCCCTCGCACGTGGGCAAGGAGAGCCTCAGTTGCCGATGCACTTTCAGCTAACGAATTAAACTCATAACATCTGAGCCTCTGGTTTTTTTTGTTTTAATTTAACCTTTATTTAGCCAAGATGAAAAATCTCTTTAACAAGAGTGTTATTTCCTGCAGGCATCAAGTACAAGGCCCCTGAGTACCAGGAGCGCGACTTCACTGAGGCGCCCAAGTTCACTACCTCCCTGGCCAACAGAGCCACCACGGTGGGCTACAGCACCAAGTTGCTGTGCTCCGTCAGGGGATACCCCAAGGTACGGTTCTCCGGCCCCATTCCAAGCCTTTCACCTGCTGTCATTAGCTACGCCGGATGAGAAGGCTCTGAGTGGGATTGGTATACTTTGTGTTAGGATGACAGGGGGTTAGAAGAGGCCGGCGGGGGTGACGGGTCAGGTGAGAAGAGGGGGCACATTTGTGGCATTCCTAGGGGGTCGTCGCCATATCAAAACTCCAGAATGGGTGGAGCGTTTATCCATAACACAAATAGAAACCACCCTCCAAATCCACATCAAATGTTGTTACTATCCCCGCAGTCAGAACCACATAATAACCCCATCTAAAACCGTCTTCCTCCCACTGCAGCCGAAGATCGAATGGCTGAAAAACCAGATGATCATCGGCGACGACCCCAAATTCCGTCAGATCTGCGTGCAGGGCATCTGCTCCCTTGAGATCCGCAAGCCGGTGAGCTTCGACGGAGGCGTTTACACTTGTCGAGCCAGGAACAACCACGGCGAGGTCACAGTCAGCTGCAAGCTGGAAGTCCGACGTACGTAAATAATGAGACGTTTGTTTGGGGAGGAGTTCCGTGAAGACTAACAAGGTGCCTCCGTTATAAACAGAGCCGGTTGTTCCAGAGGCAGAAAAGAAATAAGCGGTCATCTTCATTCACAAAGGTAAGAACTGATCACAGTCAACTTGAGAAGATTATTTATTGAAAGAACCAAAGATGCAATAATTCACCCATCATCGACGATGACTCCATGCGTTTAATTTATAACCCTGATCCATACCACACGTATAGAACCCTAACATTAAAACAGACATCAGCATCATCTGGAATAGACACCTTACTTCAAATAAACAATTGGTAGTTGTCTGAATTTGAGTAAATCTAACACCTGGCTACTACTTGAGGCACACATTTTTTCCCCAAAAAATAAAGGCTTCCTCTCAAATGCATGCCTTACTTCAAATAAACACCTGGCAGTTATCTGAATTTAAATAAATAAACACCCTTGGCCACAAAATGAGGAAACAAATAAAGGCCTCCTCTCAAATAGATAGTCTACTTCAAAGACAGGCCTGGATAGATACCTGGATTTGAGTAAATACACGTTTTTTAAAATTTCAAACAAGTAAATACTTGCTCAAAGATAGAAGCCTGACTTCAAATAAACTCCGTGTAGTTGTTTGTTTGTTATGTTTTTCTTCAACAAATAAAGGCTTCCACTCAAAGATAAACCATGCCTCAAATAAAGACCTAGTAATAAAAGTACCTTCTCCAATTGATGCCTTACTTCAAATTCAAGCCTGGAAGGGATCTGGATTTGAGTAAATACCGGTAAACATCGCAAGCCTCTATTTGAGGAAAAACTTTACATTTATAAATAAATCCCTCCTATCAAGTAAACCAATGGAGTTCAGCCCGTTTTGTCACATTTTCAGCCATTCAAAAACTTGACAAAACCCCTCCCACTAGGTCTAAAAGAGTCATGAGGTGGCCCACGTGAACTCCATGACACACTTTTGCCAACATCGAGCGGGCACTAAACTGGGACGAGGTGCCCGAACGGCAGAATTCCTAAATTATATGGGTAGTGGCACGTCACTTAAAGAGACTTCGCTCACATTTCCACGACTCAGCAGAGTGCTGAGCCTGCTCAATGGACGTGCACATTTTATTCATTTCAATTTTAGTGGATTGTTTCATTTTATTCCCACACAAAATTGCCTTCATGTGTGCCTCGGTCATGCTCCTAAACTAAGCTAACACCTGTTGTGCTTGCGTTTATTTGTCCGTGTGTGTCGAATTCCCAAATTAGGAGCCGAGAGTGCGGGGCCTTCGCAGCATAAGGTGCGAGACACTTATAGCCCCGTCTAAAATTATATCTTCCCTTTCATAATGAACGCATTTTGTGCATTTAAATACCTTTTCTACCCCTCGACAGGAAGGTTCTGGATTCCTTGGAAGGACGTGTACAGTGCATACGGCTGATGACCACAGCTCCAAATACCAAAGTCCTAATCCATTTCTGCCATCATCTGTTTTCTTCCCCCCACAAATGGCAACAAACTCCACATACTATATAACATGTTTGTACGAACGACTCATTTAGTTAGCCTCCCTGCTGTTATTTACGAAAGACGTGGTCAGAGGCTAAACGATTATAACGAAGCTAACCAATGTGTACGAGTCATTTTCATAGCATTTAATCGATTACGGCAAAGGCGTGGCCCACCGCGTTTTATTTTGAAAATCAATTATTTTACTGACATGAGTATTATTTGAATCATTGGCAGTTGTTATCATTCAAAAGGGAATCATTGTTTGTCAGTGTTAAAGTTCCATTTTTCAAACTTTTAATCGCAAAATGTTTTTACCGTTACGTGTCCCAAATGAAATGTCAGGTTTTGCAACATGTTTTATGAAGATGCTAATTACATTTTTGGACATTTAGAATTTTTCTCCTATTGCGCATTATGCCTTTTCTGTGAAAACTAACACAAATGCATCTTCGCCTTATAGGAGTTCCTTTCCCCCCCCCCCCCCCCCCCCCCCCCCCAGAGGGATCTGTGATCTGAAGTGTCAGGATGTGGCAGCCATTTCGCATTCACACAATAGCAGAGAGCAAAATAGATGATGTTATTTCTGAAGTATGTATGAATTTGTGAAAGTGTCAGGGCAATTGCATGTCTTTACCGTTATTACGTTTGTATAAAACCAAGAGTCCAATGGGTTTAATGAGTAATTGGGATCATTTATGCACTTGTATCTGGAGAGTTTGAAGGGCAACGGATGTGAATTGTGCAATTTGCACGGTCCCTATGAAGCTGCTTATGTCTTTCCCGTTTTGCATTTTTTCTTTACTATTATGGTGTGAAATTTTAAATCAATACCTTTTAGAAAAAAAGGATTTGGCTGTTTCAGGATGGGAGACGTATGCACCTAAAATCAAGGCGGCAGCAAAACAATTTTTGAATTACAAACAATTTTTTTTCTGCAAGTGTGTTTACCTTTATTAAATCGAATGACACGAAAATGACCCATATGCTACCAGAACTTGAAATAAACATTGTCTGATCATTTTTCTTAGCATGCGGCAACGTTTTCTCCAAGAAGATCAGCACACACAACTCTCAACGGTCGTAACCGTGGTGATTTCGGGTCACCAAGGCAACGAGAGAGAGACACTATTTTCCTCATTGTAAGGCCCAAGTCCAGCATCCAAATGATTTGGGTTCCAGTATGTTCGGGACTAGCAGTTTCCTGGACTGCTTAAATGAGGTGATTCAGGGTCACCTAGCAACTATTTTCCTCATTATAAGCCCCCTTCCACTAAATGTTTGGTAGTTGTCTGGTTTTGAGTGAATAAACTAAAAAAATAAATGCCATCAGCAATTCTTTTTTGTTGTTGTTGTTGTCAGAAATTAAGGCCCCCTCTTTAAAAAAAAAAAAAAAAAAAACCTCATTCAAATACAAACCCGGTACATGTAAGTACTGTAGTTAATTAAATAAACACTCTCTGTTACAGACTGCTTAAAGGAAGTGTTTAAGGACACCATATGGGGGAAAAAGACACACTATTTTCCTTTTAAATACGAGTGTGTTGGGAACTGCTTAAAATAGGTGATTTAGAGTCACCTATGGAAACAAGACACGTTATTTTCCTCGCACTTATTTTACCCAAGTCTACCATCCAAATCAAGTATGTTAGGGAGTAGTGTCCCGGCTGGTTCACCACTATGACAGACACTTTTTAAGCGGTGATTTGGGGTCCCTTAGGCAACAAGAGAGACACTATTTTCCTCATTATGAACCCACTATCCTAAACAATTTGGATTCGAGTACGTTACGAATAAATGTTCACGCTGGTCCGTCACTATTATTTTGGCGATTAAGGGTTACCTAGGCAAAACACTATTGTCCTGGCGTGGCATATAAATGATTCTGATGCAAGCATAACAGGGTAAGGTCATGTCATGTATGTTCGCTTTCCTGTTTTGGAGATCACCCCCTTCCTAAAAACAAAATGCATGTCGACTAATTCGAGAGCACGCAGCAGGAATTAATTCACGGAATTGCTGTTGGGGCACACAGCAGCTCGGCAGCCAAGTCTCACATGAGAAGCATGCAGCAGTGATCGTGCAGCTATGCAGTCGAGGATTTACTGGAATAGTGATGATCAGCATACGCATGCACTGGTTCAAACAGGCACGCAAGTCAGGCTCACTCTTCTTACTTGGTTATGGTGATAAATGATAAATGTGTTCACACTTCTATTTTAAAGAGTAGGTAGCCACATTGCAAAGACAAATTATGTTTTATGTGCGCTTGGGTGAGAAATGGGCAGCGGGATATGACTGTTCTGTGACGCCCTCTAGTGGTACAGACGGGAATTGACGGTTGCAAGTGGACTAAACCTCACTGAGCCGCGAAGACCAATATATCGACTTTTGCATTTGTACAAATAAATCCCTCCTTTCAAATAAACACCTGGTAGTTATCAATAAGTTAGCAGGTAATTGCCCTCTCGACGCTATTTGAAGCTTTTTTTTTTTTTTTTAAACTAATCAAGGCATTTAAAAAATCAGCTAACTTGAAATAAACACTTGGTAGATTTGAGTAAATGAATACAACTATGTCTTTCCTTCAAATATAAGCCAGGTACTTGTATACACTTGATTAAATTAATGCCCTCTGTGTACGATTTGGGGGAAAAGTGTCTTTTTCCCCCCAGAAACATTTCTCTCAAATAAACACATTACTTCAGACAAAAACGCAATCTTTTGTTTTAATAACAATATTAAAGGCACCGTTCTTGTCTGTGGTTGAGAGAAAATCTGCATGTGTTTTCTTATGTAAACAAAAGCCTCCCCTCAAATAGACATCTTACTTCAAATAAATGCATGTTAGTTGTTGTAGTTGAACATCGTAAATAAATGAACTCTGGACACAAATTCTTTTTTTTTTTTTTTCCACAAATAAAGGTGTCCTCTTTTCAAATAGGGGCCATCTTTGTAAACACCTCCAGTTTGATTTCGACCTTTCCCCCCCCCACGAATCTCATTTCATACATGTTCCTGTTTCGTTCTCCCTGGTGCAGTTCTCAATTAGATGGAATTCTCTCACTATGTGACCCCATTGCACAATTTCAGCATCCAGGGAGCGAGCACAAGTGGGCCTGTGACCCACTAAGGCACCGACACATTGTTTTGTAGTTCTGTGTCTTTTCGGCATTGACTACAAAGATGGAAGAATGAGCTAATTAAAGCAGTAGATCACATCGGTTAAGGACATTTTAGGCCGATCGAGGGTCCCATCTGCTGGTGCCGCCATCAGGGCTGTGATAGACAACGTCTTGGCGAGCTTCCAGAGGGGCTTTAATACGTGTAATGGTGGAACTGGCACTCACAGCATGTAATGCGTCATTGAGTCTCATTGACGGATGTTCAACTCAGCTGTGACCTTTCCGTCAACATTTCTCAAAAAGATGGTGCCAAATCTTTCCTTTTCCTTCCCATGCAAACAGCTTCACCGCGCATCCGAATAGCGCATGTGTACTTTATTCCCTGAAGGATGCCGCAGCACTAACAGCTCGGTGCAGCCAAGGGACTTGAGCTGGGTATTGATTTCAGATGCCATAATGAATGAATGATACTTCATTGCATCAATTTAATTAAAACGGCAGCATGGATGGTTCAGAGGCAAATGATAACCCGTGATTGCTTTTCTTCTCTATACCGCATTAGTCAGCGCTAAACTGAAATGAGATTTTGTTTATTTTTATCTCCGTTTGGAGATGCGTGTGTTTCATTGGATAGCAATGTAATCAGTTTTATATTTAATGCAGAATGGTCCGTCCTTGCAGCCAGGGCTACACCCTGAACCTTTTACATTCAGAAATTGTGGCTATGATGTTGAATTCAACTATGAGAAAACTTGTCTCAGTTTCTTTTCCTGTCAGTTCTCTGTTCTTGGTCCTTTCATTAAAACAGCTGAAAAGTTTCTGGGGGAGATATAACAGAGTTCTATAAAGTCTGCCTAGCAACAAAGGGCCATGAAGGGACCAGGAAAATATTGAACCTTAAAGCAGAGATGCACAAATTTGAGCAAACAAACTACTGTAGGATTCATCGAAATAAGGGAGCACAGCAACGTGAGCAAGAATTATAGGAAAAACTATGTCAACAAAAGGTTGACGTGGAAAAAGACGGGAGCTTGACGCTGAACAAGAAGAAAATGCTAACTGAAAAACACTACGAGGAAGGAAAGATAAAGGAAGTGCAAATAAATAACAGGAATCAAAGAACTCAGCCTTGTAGGAATTAAACGGGCAAGGAAAGAAACACAATTTCAACCGCACAACTTTAGAGGACAGGCATAAAGGTATAAACAAAGGAACAAATTCTAATCTACACAAGTTTAGAAGCAAACCCTAGAACCGGAAAGTACTTACACGCGAGGGCGACGAAAACGAGGAACTGGGCGAAACATGACCAAGCAAAAGCTCTCTCTTTTCTCTCTCGTCTTCTTAGTCGACAATATTGCGGCGACCGCCCATCCACACTATCAGGAAACTGATCAAACAAAAACCCAGCAACCAAACAGGATCACAACACAGCTAGCCTAAAAGCAGTGACGGTCCCTGCCATGTGCAAAATGTGACCAAAAAAAGGAGTTGCGACCTGAAATGTTTTTCTACTGTGTAAATGATGGTCACTAAACAGAATACTAACCTTACTCACGGTTAAAAAAATAAAAAATAAAAAAATGGCACCACGACACATAACAAGTACGTAAAACACTATTATAACAACGACAACTACTACTACTACTACTACTATTACTAGTACTACTACGGGGGAGGGAAAAAACAACTAACAATAAACATGCAATTCCTAACGGTATTTCACAAAATGATGCTAGGCATGCTGGGGATTGCAGCTTCAATTCCCGATGTAGCGTAGCCATTCAAGCTAGCACCGCGACTGCCGAAAAGTGTATAGGTCTATCAGCTGTGGAGGTATTTGTGTGTGGGGAAGTTCAAATCGAGCCCTGTGAACTCTGACCAGCGACAAGAGCCTTTTTTTTTTTTTACTTCAGCAGGAAGAGAAACGGAGCGATTCGAATGCTCTGCTTTACTGTGCCTGTAGCAATACTAAAAATGTACCCCTTCCTGACCATTGAGCTAGTCCTTGAGCCACATGCTGCTTCACCAAGCCATTATTCTAACCATATTATTACAAACCAGAAGTTGGTAGCCAAACTGCGGGTTGCTGAATTTGTTTTGCGGTAACCCATCCTATTTTTTTCCAATGAGAAATTTAGCACTCGAATCCATGTTTGGTGGAAATGAAGTAATAATTGGTTGTGTTGCTTCACACTGCAGCATACCCACCAGCTGCCTCCTCCCCCCTTCACCGTACATCAGTGAACTCATGTTCCTGCGTACCCACTCCCCACACGGGCAGAGGCATGAGCTCCACCTCCTCTCTCTCTTTCTCTCTCTCTCTCTCTCTCTCTCTGCCTCTCTCTGTCTCTCTCATCGATTGCGCCATCTGCATGGATGGAGAAGAAGGAGAAGTGGGAGGAGGAGGGTGGTGAATGCACCACATAGATGTGAACCACTCCTACTCCCTCTTTGATGGGCCAATGAGGGGAGAGTGCCGGGAAATACAGCAGAGGAAGGACAGCAGCGTCTTGTCAGTGTCATGGAAAAATGTTCTGAGTGTTTGCATAGCGTATCTTAAGAACAAAACAAACAAACAAAAAAACGGAAAAACTACAAAAAACATCTTTACAGGTGACGCTTGGACAATGTTTTTGAGTCACTGATTTTTGGGGGGCATCTCTCCTTTTTTTTTGGTGTCTTCTCATCTTTGATTCCAGGTAAGACGAGTCTCAGAGGCTTCTAGCCTCATTACAGCCACAATGAGACAGAATTAGGAAGTCATTATAGAAGATTACGCTCTAATCTGAACGAGTGGAACTTTTTCTGCATGGGATGGTGGCTGAGGGTGGGGGTAAATGGGGTGGGCGTGTGCTTCTGTAGCCTCATAGTGCTGCTGCAGTCAAATGTTACATAACGCAAACAAACGCGTGTGGGTGAGAGAAGGGTTGGAATAGGACACTTTGTTTCTATTTATTTATTTTTTCTTTTAAATCAATACGGCTTTATGAATGGAGAGTTCGGTTCACTCGAATGTCCAGCAGCAGATGTCAAATGTGCTGAGCAAGCGTCAGGGAAAGGACAGCCCGCGGCACACTCACTGCACCCCCAGTCCGAGTTCCCCCACCCACGCGCTGACCAGCCACACAATGCTTTGTGCTCCCTGTTTCAGATGGGTGAAAACAACACGAGGGGTTGCCTATACATTCCAACAATTTCTTCTTATTACAGTCTATATTATGAGCATCGGTGGAACGTTAGACCAAGTCCTAGTCCTGGCCCTAGATCTTAGACCTTCAGTAGTTCTAGTCTTGGCTCTTAGCCTTAGACATAGTACTTGTCCGGGTTTAATACTAGACCTAGTCTTGGCCATAGACCTCAGACTTAGTCCTGGTCCTAGAGCTTAGCCCTAGTCATAGTCTTGGCTCTAGATCTTAGCTAGTAGACCTAGTCCTGGCCCTCATTCTTAGACCTAGACCGGGGCCTACACCTTAGACATCCCCTAGCCCTATTCCTTAGATTTAATCCTAGCCCTGACCTTAGACCTAGTCCTGGCATCCCAACCTAGGCATAGTCCTTGAACCACATGCAGCTTCCCCAAGTCATTACGATGACTTTCAAGTCCAAGGTGTTTTCCTGATACTCAGAATGACACATGTGGCGCTGATGGAACTGGGCCACAGCATGCGGCATTCCCAACTCAACGTGTGTGTGTGTGTGTGTGTGTGTAAATGTGTGTGTGCTTAATGGGGACTTCCTTTTGGCGCCACGAAGAGTAATCAAGAGGACTGTAGAGCTGCAGCACATTATAAGCCACGAAACAATTTTCTTCATTCAATATCATAATCATCTACTTGCAAACAAAGAAATTTGCCTCATATGATCTGAGGCATGTATTATATTTACTATATATAATACTTCAACATGATGTATACAGTACATACTGTCAGGAAAGTGAAAGTAAAGTAGTAAATTGAAAAGTCTTAAAATATTTACAATTTATTTATATTTACTTACAATATTCATGATAATAGGGGGAAATTTATGTAAGATACTGTTATTTTATGATATTCATATACTGTCCAACAAATGAGCAAATCTCCACATCTTTCAACGACGAATTCAACATGAGAAGTTGGAAAATGAATGCAAATGTATTATTATTATTATTATTATTATTACATGTCTGATATTGATATTGGCCCTAGATTTAGCCCTGGTGCTGATATTCCTGGTCCTAAAATTAGACCTTGTCCTTGTTGTGGTCCTAATCATAAGACCTTAAATCTTAGCCCTTGAACTTGACCTTAGACCTATTTCTAGCCCGAGAATTTGTACTAGTCTTGACCCTGGATAAGAGTTTTTAGTCCGAGTTCTTGACCTTAGATCTAGTCTAAACCCTAGATTTTAGAGCCTACACATGGTCCTCGTTCTGCTCCTAAGCCTTATACCTAGTCCTGTTCCTACACCTTGCGCTTAGTATTGGGCCGGGCCTGAGTCAATAGACCTTAGAATGTGTCCTTGCCGCAGACCTTTGAACTAATCTTGGTCCAAGCACTTAGATATAATGTATTATCCTTTAGGACTTGTCCGGTCTGAGCCATTCTACCTATTCCTGGTCCTGGCCCTAGTCACCTAGCCAATGTACTTGTCCTGGTCCAAAACTAGTCCTGTCCCTAGTATTAGACCTTAGTACAGTAGAAGTTCTGGCCCAAACCCATAGATCTTGGACCTAGTACTCTCCCTAAACCTCATTTTGGCCCTGACCTAGTAACTAAGACCATAGGCTCTTTCCTGGTCCAAAAATAGTCCTGCGGCAACACTTTGGCCTTCGTACTATTCGTGGCCTTATGCCATAGACCTTAAAATTAGCCCTAGCCCTAGACGTGAGACCTCAAAGGCTAAACCTAGTCCTTATCTTGGTCCTGCCTTACACAGTAGTCCTTGTCCTAGACCTTGACTTTAGACCAAGTGTTTGTCCTGGCGCTAAACCTTATAAGCAGTTGTCCCTTTAGCTTCTGTGTGTGCGCATACAAGGACATTTATGAAATGAGATATGTACACTTCCTGATTGGAAAAATCATTGAATTCCTATTTCTGCCATTTTATGACTTGGCGTTGCTAATGGAAAATGTGCATGAGTGTGATGGTTGTATTGGTTTTTGTTTAAACGGACGTATGAGGAATTCACCAGGGAAATCTTAAGGGGAAGACATCCTGCAGATAATTACTTTTTTAGCCCATTACTCTGGCGAGTTTAATGTTTTGTCAACACAAGCATGTGGAGGTCTGAAATGGACAGGGAGACATTTGGTGTTATAGATCCTCAGTGGTGCTTCTAAATGAGAAATGCTACATTTTAGCACGATTGCCTTCAGTTCACATATTGAAAACGTCGCATTAATTCTTTATATGCATGGGCCAGAAATCATTAAAATGTATGACATTTTACAAAACTATCATTCAGCAATGATCCCTCTGGGTAGAGCGACTCCACTCTACTGGAATCATGCTTGTATCTGCTTGAGTATTGGGATACATGATAAGATTGGTCGTCTACAACCATGCATTTCTCTGTTTGTTTTCTGAACTAAAACAAAGGCAAATGCAGAAACTAAGACACTGACAATCAGTCTTGGCCAAAGACCTTACACCTAGTCTTCTTCCTGGCCCTGGACATTAATCCTAGTCATAGACCTATAAGACCTGATCTTAGATCTGGCATGGACCTTACATGTTAGCGATTAGAGAGTCCTGCTTTGGCCCAAGGCCTCAGACTTAGTGCTGGTAATAGAAGATAATACTAGGCCTGGCCCAAGACCATAGCCCTTAGACTTAGTCCTGGCATGAACCCAGACCTCATCCTGGCCCTAAACCTGAGGCTTTAGACCTAGTCTTGGTCCTGGTCTTCAGCATTAGTCCTAGCCCTGGCCTGGGACCGTAAGACCTAGACCTCACCCTATATTTCCCCCCATAACATAGACCTTACAGTATATCTTGACCACAGACCTAGAACTTGTTCCTTCCTAATTTAGACCTAGGCCTGGCCCAAAAATCATAGCCCTTAGGCCTCAGACATAGTGTTGGACCAAGTTATTGGACCTCAGACTTTGACCAAATCCAACCACTGGTCCTAAAACTTGAATATTAGAACTTAGCCCTAGACTTATTCTTTGTCATGGCCCTATACTTACTTGCCCTGGCTTAAGACATTAAAACATGGACCTAGTCCTAGTCTTAGTTCTAGGAGTTGGACCTCGTCCTGGTCCTAGAGGTCAGTCATTATTCATTAAATTTAGCCCTTGTAGTCGTTGTAGACATTAGTCCTAGTTCCAGTCCTGGACTTAGATCTTAAAGATAGTCCTGGCCCGAGACCTTAGACCTTACTCTTGGCCTTAGACCACAGACCATGGCCATACTCATCAGAGGTTAACCCTTAAATAGACTTAGTCCTCGTTGTCGTCCTGGTAAACCTTGGACCTATTCCTAGTCCTGGCCCTGGACTTTGGACCTTAGCCCTTATGTAAAATACAAAATATAGTGTAAATAACAAAACAAACCCTCAAACTTTTCACTTCAAAGAAATAATCACCTAAATTTAATAAAAGACAGAAGAGAGGAACAGAAAGTAAAGTATCGATCCCATTACATGGTATAAATATCAACATTGATATATGATGGTGTTAACAAATACTAACCATTCTTTGAAGTTCCTATAAAAGCTACCCAACAAAGTCTATTAAATGGCCTGTCGACTATTGTAGGGACAGTATGAAAGAGGGCAGGATGTTGTAGGTAGGAGGACTTTTTGGCCTCGGTGCCTCGCAGCCTCTTGCTGTGTTGCTCCCCTGCATTGCAGCACAGATGGTGCAGTCTTTTTTTACACATCTTGCAGCCTCACGAGCACGCACACGCGCGCGCACACACACACACACACACACACACACACCTTCTGTCCTCGGCATCTGGAGCTGTGATATCCTCACTTGTCCTACAGCCGTTGTCTATGTGGTGGTGCTGGAGATGGTGGGGAGGATGCTTGACTCCCAGATGCCTCCGCCATTATGTAGGAAAGGGTCAGCCACAGGCCAATACACCACAATGCATTGCACTTAAAATATTCATCCCTAATGTACCTTGTGTTTGTGTCAGTGTGGGTGTGTGCGTGTGTGTGTGCTGCAACTTCGTCATGCCCTTGCTCCCCCATCACCAAAATTGTTGTGTCATGAATCTATTATTTAACTGACAATGTCGAAGGGATATCATGCGGTGATTGGAAAGAGTGACTTCTTTCACAATGCCTGGAAAATCCATAGTGTTCTGTCTTTCCCCCGTCGCGGGGTCACGCCAGAACGAATCCCTTGTCCAGACACTGTCAAGTCTGCCTCCACCCTTCCACCACCCACCCACCCCCAACCGTGGTTCTTCATGCACTCATGGCCTACAACGAGCCGCCCTTTTTAGCCACGCCCCAAAACTCTGAGAAACCGAAATAGTGAAAAACAGTTTCATGATATCGCTCCATAATTGAGTACTACATAGTTCTCAGTCTTTCCACGTTTTCAGCAACTATCTTCAAACATGTATTATGTATTTAGAAACGAATCTCTGGTGTGAAGTTTTAACCCGCTCCAGTATTTGTGTTGAAAGCCAATGTTGTTATCCAACAAGTATTATTGTACAGCACACCAGAGCCTAGTTCCTTTCATACTGTCTATTAACGGGAAGAGAATTTTCGATGTATTGCTATGGTACCGTGAGAGACGCCATATGTGTCATTGTGATATGAATACGAGATTTTACCAATATTGATATGTAATATTGATGTGCTCACAATGCTAACGATATCACAATACAAGGATTAAAAGACATTGGAAGGGAGATACAGGAAGATAGCTACAGTGTGTAAGTGAAGAAGTACACAGGTAGCAAGCGTACAAAGGGGCATATTCTCCCATATTGTTAAGTCAGTAAATGTTGTTTTTAATGGTTTAGGGTTTAGGGTTAGGCCCTGCGACTGGCTCGTGACCAGTCCAGGGAGTATCCCCCCGCCCCCCCAAAAAAAAATTCATCTGTGATAGACTCCAACTCACCCATGATGCTAACAAAGCGCTATAGAAAATGGATGTAAGCAATCTCTGTATGGCAACGTCCTGTTTACATTTCTGCGTAGACCACTGACCAATCGGAAAAGAGAGTCACTGCACGTGCTCTGTTGACGCATTTTGGCACAATCGGGGAAACGGGGCAACTTTGCGAACCCATCAACTTAATGCGCTCGTCCGTTAGTCAGCAAGCTATGACAACATGTCATTTTGTGGTATTATTGATCCTCTATAAAAAAAATAAAAAATAAAAAGTGACACACTGCATTGTGTGTGAACAGCATCCCAATGAAGCCTGGTGTAAAAGTGAGGTAAAAGGGGAGTCGCAGAGCGATAGGTGTGTGAGTGAGGGGATGGTTGGTATTGGATGAGGCTGAGGAAGAGGAGGAGGGGGAGGAAGGGGTGGGGGTGTGATGCTGCAGTGGAGCGAAGTGCGAGAGGAGACTGCAGTCTCTGCTTTACGGAAGGAATTTGATGATGTCGGTGAACGAGTGAAGCCCAAAACTGGTGGGGACAAGAGTGAGGGGGGCGTACACCACCAGCAACACAACCACCATATTTAACTGGTGAGTTTGACTAACGCATGCATGTATCTTCATGTTTATAGCTGACAAACTATGTGTGCGCTGATGCGTTTTTCACTTGGCTTTTATTCAACCAGACAGCCCAAGTTATGGAAGTTAAAGCTAACCATCCATTATATAGCTGATAGGCCACCTCCTGTCTCTTCAATGCATCTGTTTTGCTATGACCATTTATTACAAGTGTCAATTGCAATGGGAAACTTTAATCATAACTGTCATACATTTAGGTTGCAGTCATAATGATTTGACACTGGGCAGGGAGACAATTGCTGCTCCCCAGATTGTTTGGCTTGCTCGCCGGGGGTTGCGGGTAATTGGCTAGCCGAAGCCTGACAGGCACTTTGAGGATTGCTTAGCAACCAAAAAGAAAGGCCGGCGGCCGGGAGCCGCCGCACGTGTGACGGACGATATCACATGTTCATCAATAACTGGCAAACTGGTTCGCAAACAGGAGTGTAACTGTCATCAAAACGAGCCGGACAATCACCGTTCTCCAGAGAGATTAGCGCAGAGGCTAACGGAGAAGCAGTTTTATCAGAACAGGAAACAACAAGCGCCTGAAGTATCTCAAGCTCGGCAGGATGCTAAGATCATGTGACATAGCCTTTAAAATTTAAATTCTGGGAAAAAATGACACATTTAAGGTTTTCAATCTGATAATTTTTTTAAATTAAAAATTACATTGATTTAGTATGAAACTTTTTCTGCTGGCCTTCTTCTTTTCATTTGTATTATAGACAGTATGTTTATATGTATTTCAATATTGTTATTGTTAGACATTTTTGTTGTTTAAATATTGTTTTTATTCACAGTGAAAGTGGCAGAAATATCTAGTTTGTACATTCTAGACCACGTCTAGTGGTATGTAAAATAATCACTGAATTACAAGTTCAAAATGTGTCTATTTAGACTTTAACGTTTTTTTTTTTTTTTTTTTTTTTTTTTTTTTAATCCAGTACTGTACATTTGTTGTTGCATGAACTGATGAAGACTGCTCGGATGAGAGGCGAACCGTCTTCTAAGACAACCAGAACAGTCCAGTTGTGATCTATTCAATGCCCTGAGAAGTATGCATATGATATATTGAATATATTGACATGACACTGACACAAGGGGCTAAAAAGGGGCAGGAATCTCTCATATGTATATATATATATATATATATATATATATATATATATATATATATATATATATATATATATATATATATACACATATGCACACACACATATATATAGTGACAAGCAGATAATTTCTAAAGGGGCTTTTCTTTGCAAATGTATCACTCATTCCCACTGTATTTCATATTGGTCACATACACACACACACACACACACACACACACACACACACACACACACACACACACACACCTGGTAAAATTGTAACCAAGACAACAGAGCTGCTAGCATGTCACCATAGGATGACTGAGAATCCCGATATATTCATTCAGCACGCTTGTTAGGAGTTTTAACGACGTTCAATGTCAAAATGCTTTACGACTCCAAATGTGCACCATTGCAACTTTTCTTTTTTTGAGCTGAGTCATCCAGACGTGGGATAACAACCAAATGCCGCTCTAAACCAATCAAACTGAAGTTCGGGGGAAAAAAAGAAAAAAAGAAAGATGAAACCATGAAACGCTTTGAATATCTGCTCTTTATTTCTGCCAAAGTGAATAGATTGGTCGTCTGCATCATCCGGTCGCTCTCATTTATTGATGCGTCAAAGATTAACAGAAAGAGTCAACAATACTATGAGCCATTGGCCTCAATTTTGTTGTGTACCAAGGTAACCACGTGGCTTGTTTTTGTATTCATTCAAAACACAAAGAAATATTTAAAACATGCATTTTGAACTTTGAGAGACCAGTCAAATTATGACAGACTTGTTCAAATGTTATTTTGCTAAATTCAGTGAGGCATAGCGCCAAGCAACATATCTTGCTTTGTCTTGAACAAATAGATTATTCCCACGAAAGGAATATTTTTGGTCCTGCGTGTGTCTTTGTTTTATGTTTCTGAGTTTAGTGAACCTAAAGTAATGTCGATTATTACCAGATTTATGCATATTTCGGGGTCCTGTGTCTTGATTTTATCTTCCTGAATTCTGTGAGGCATAGCAGCAAGCAGCATATCATGCATTGTCTTGACTGAAGTAGATTACTCCTACATTTGTCCAAATTTGGCTTTCTAGAGTTCAGTAGGCCAGAACAGTAAGCAGTACATTGTGCACTATATTAGTACATATTTTGCTTCAAGTGTCTTCATTTTTTATTCTCAAATCTTGGGTTAAGTGTCTACTTTTCTATTTTCATAAAGGTTAGTGAAGCGTAGCAGCAAGTGACGTGTCACGCACAGTCTTGACTAAAGGTAAATGAAATATTGATGCAATTTTGTGTTCAGTGAGGGACAGCAGAAAGAAGCATATCATGGACGGTCTTGACTAAAGTACGTTGTAAATTCCTGCCAGATTTTTGTACATTTTGTGTCCATTGTCTTCATTTTTCTTCACCTTCCGAAGTTCAGTGGCATTCTTGCGCCTCCCCCACTCTTATGCGTGTGCCAGCTGGGAAATTAACCCTGGGCACAGAAACTCTTCAAGGACACTGCCATGATTCAAGTGTTGCAATCTTCTCTTTACACGACAACCGTTTTATCCAACTTAGTCACAGCGCTTCCTAATCATGAAGAAAAGTCACAAATAAAAGTAAATAGCTGCCCTCTGTCCTTCCCTCCTCACCTGCCCAGGAGGATTCTTTAATTCTGTCTTGAGACGGCCTCATCCATCTCTTCTGGATCATTATGCTCAGAGAAGCTGTGACTTTTGTCCATTTATCACGAGAGCAGTAAGTCGTCATGTCGTCCGACGTAACGGATGAGTTTGTGTTTATCCCGATTGAGACCCGACACTACTGCGCAGCTCGAATATCTGTTTAATCCATCACTGACAATTTGCTGTACAAAAAGCTTCTTTATTGACCTTTAGCTTCACTCTTTCTGGGATAGTTTCTTTATACCTAGTGAAAAAACGTATTAAGTTTAAACAATATCAGGCCAAAGTTAAATCGGCAGTCGTTCCTGTTCACCCTTCTACCATTCCCAATGTATTCCTAAAGTTATGTAAACCTAATCCTAAACCGAACCATAATGCTTTATCACCTAATTTTAACCCCAATCCTTAACCCTAACGCCAACATTAAAGCCTTATCCAAACCCCCTAAATCTATCCATGACCCATAATCCTGAAGCTAACCCCTAACCTCACAACAAACCCTAACCGCCTATAATTGTAATCTCAACCCTTAATCCTAACCCAATGCCATAATTGTAACGCCAACACTTAACCCTAATCCACAGGTGTCAAACTCAAGGCCCGGGGGACAGATCCGGCCCACCAAATGATTTTATGTGGCCCGCGAAGGCAAATTATGTGTGTCAACTTCCAAGATTCTTGTTCAAATCTGTAACCAAGATTTCAAATTGTCAATTTTTGTAAATAACATTGAGATATAGCAAGCATTTTTGTCTTACCAAATATGAACAATAGTTGAAAAACCCACTACCCTTGATTTCTGATTCCAAAACTAGTTTATAAATTTCGGGTGTAATAATATGATGAGGTGATTCGGCTGTTAGGCTGTTACAGCCAAACAGGAAACAAACAAACAAAAAAATGAAGCAAGAATTGATGAAGGTGAGCCTATGGGTCACATCGGTAGACATTTCTAGTCACCTCTCTATTGTCTGAGCAGATAGGGGAGGAAAGATCACTCTTAACACATCCCACACCACAGGACAATCGCTCCGGATAATCTTTTAGAGACATCTGATAATCGAGGCTTTGCTGACTTTGTAACATTGTGTTCCACGAATAGTGTGTGTTTGCTGTGTTCACAACTGTGATGGGTTAAATTCCAATTTAAAAGTCCAAATTTCACATAAATGCATGTATACACAAACACAAAGATGATTCTCCTTCTATTGAGGACCCCCGACATAGACAATCCACTCATATTTGTGGCTTCATCCATTTTTCTCCCAGGGGCGCCGCGCCTCGTCTCCTCTGGCAATGAAGTTCAACCTTTTCAGGAAGCCGCAGCCGGTGGCCCCTGCCGAGCCCACCGGAGCTACCACCATCGCCAGTATGGCCCCCACCCCGGCCGCCATCTCCACGGTGGCCGAAAACTCTGGCAACAACACGGAGATCAGCAAGAACGACATGTTTGAGGAGATCAAGAGCAAGTTCTTGAATGAAATCGACAAAATCCCACGTGAGTGATGCCTCTGTTTTTTTGGGGAAAATTCTCATGTGACATGTGTTTGAATTTACATTTTCTTTGTCCGGCTAGTGCCCCCGTGGGCTTTGATCGCCATCGCAGTGGTGGCTGCTCTGCTGGTCCTCACCTGCTGCTTCTGCATCATCAAGAAGTGCTGCTGCAAGAAGAAGAAGAACAAGAAAGGCAAGAAGGGCAAGGACGGCTTCAACATGAAGAACATGGAGGGTGGTGAGGTACGACTCCTCCTGATCCCTTCCTAGATCTAAACTCAATCCCAAACCCACCCATTAACCTAACCCCAACCCTTGAACCAAAACACTACCTTAAAACCGAATCCCATCCCCAACCCTAACCTCAATCTTAAAACAGCTCTTACCCCCTAAATGTTTAACCCTCAACCCTCACCTCAATCTTAAACATAGCTCTTACCTCCTAAATGTTTCTCCAACCCTAACACTAAACCTAACCCGAACCTAACTCCCAACCCTCTAACTGAAACCCTAACCCTAAATCCTAACCACGGAACTGTATGAGGTATGTCAGATATGTTCCAGGACTGGTGTCACAAAAGGTACATATCAAACCCAAACTAAAAAAATATACGTTTTCCCCTCCAATGTCGACCAGACAATCAACCCACACGTCTACAATGAGATTCAGTGTTTGTTTTGTTCAGTATACGAGAAGAGGCGAGGGTTGTGGAGGACATGTCGCGGCTACTTCACCATGACAACACTCCGGCTTACAATTCCCTCAGCATTTGACAGTTCCTGGATAAAAACAACGCCGTACTGGAGAAACCACCCTACTCACCTGATCTGGCTCTTTGTGATTTTTTTTTCTCTCTTTCCCAAGGTCAAGGGGGTCATCAAGGAAACCAGTTTTGAAGACATGGATGATATCCAGATAGCTGTGATGACAGAGTTGCAGATGTTCCTGGAAGAATCCATGAAGTAGGGCATAAAGGCTTAGTGTAGAAGGCTGGGAAAGTGCATTAGATTACAGGAGGATTACCTCAAAGGAGAAAACTTGTAGTATCTTTTGTGACTCCAGTCCTGGAACCTTTCTGATACACCTCATAAACAACCCCAGCCTCAACTTTAAAATCTAATTCTAAAACTAATGCTAACCCAGAACCCCAAACTTAAAATTGAACTCTAAAACTCTTACCCTAACCCCATAACCCTAACCACAACCTAACCCAATGTATTTGATGTATTAGTCATGCAATTCTTCATGTTCTTGTATTTGTTAACCGCATTTTTGCTTCTCCAGCAGTAGCCTGGAGGACCACAGCTCTTTTCCTTCCTTTTAGTCGATGTTGTGCTTGTTCAAAAATACTTCACAGCAGTGAAAAATGACATGCTTTGACACTGGGCAGGGAGACAATCGCTGTTATCAAGTGGGCGCCAGCACGACAAGTGACTCTTGATAAATTAAGAGGATACATGTTGATTCATCCGCGCCCTAATCGACTGACCCCCACATAGACTGATCGTGGCTCTTTAATTAAAGGAATTAATTAGCATCAGTGAAGGTCCTACACGAGGGTGTCATTTTTCACTGTAACAGCGCCATCAACCACTCTCTCTTATTGTCTTGTGGGTTGAATCTCTTCCTCTCTCTGCTTTCCTTCCTGTTTTTTTTTTTTTTTTTTATGTGTCTGCTTTGTGTTTCTTGACCATGGTGGATCGCCGTTCTACGGTAGGTGGAGTGGCTGTTGTGGGGGGTGGTGGGTTCTCTGGAATGGCTTATTTTCTGTTTGACTCCCCTTATTAATACCTGGGAAAACCACCATGTGCTCCGGAGAAGGAGTCTAACCGTCTAACGCACTGATACGGATCACAGAGCGACTGTCTAACACTATTAATCAATGCATGTGCGACAGGGCATGTTTTGGTGGGTTTATAGGAAATGATGAAGATGACTGCATGAAACTCAGCCACTTGTTATAACCTAAAGGACCACTTTGAAAGGCCAAATAAGAGTCATAAAGTTTCAGGCTTGAATTAAACAGTAATTGTAGCACAGTCTGCCCTGTGATTGACTGGTGACTTGTCCAGGGTGTACCCCTCCTCTCACCCAAAGTCAGCTGGTATAGGCTCCAGCTCACCCACGACCTGAATGAGGACGAATGTTATAGAAAATTGTTGAATAGATTTAGCACAGCCATTCTGAAAGGTTGTTCTTTTGAATTCAGTAGTGGTGATCTGAATGGAAGCATTTCCATTGTGGTACCACACCAAAGTAGAGGAGACATAAACAACCATTTCGCTGATCTGTTGCCCCTTTTCCACTACATGATGCCTACTTACTACAACTTACTCTTGACTCTTGTAAGGAACTACAATATTTTTTAGTACTTGGACAGCAGAGTTCCAAGAGTGCCTAGCTGATACCACATGGCTAATCACTACCATTCGCTCATTGGTTGAGCAGATTCCTATTTTGAGAATACACTGCTCAAAACTAGCAAAAACAGTCACTTTTACTAACATTAGCGACAGCATTGTATCGGCCTGCATCATACTGTACTCCTCACGTTCCACTTGGCTTCCTTTTTCTGGCTATCCTCAGTCTGAGATAAAATTGTTCTACTTGCCGTGAACAACAAAAGTAAATACATGGGAACCTCAATCTCCTACGCAGTCTCCACTTGGCTGCAGTGGTCTGTTTTCTTGTTGCCCACAGTCTCCTCTCAGGAAAAAAAAAAAAGTCTCTGTACCGTGGCATGATTGCAAATACAGTAGACTGTCATATTCCTCCACAGTCTCTACTTGACTGCAACAATCTGGTTTCTTTTTGCCCTCAGTCTCTTTTCAGGCTTACATTTTGTCTTCATAACATCATAAGTAAATATAGGAGACAGTCATTCTAATCAAGTCTCCACTTGGCTGCAGCAATGTGGTTTCCTCGCTGCCCTCAGTCAACTTGCCGTGGCCAACAGAAATAAATTCGTTCTCCTCCTTAGGTTTTGTTTGTTAGTACATTTTGTGATAGAGTTCAATGCGGTCTGGTTTTCACAGTCACTATTTTCAAGTCTAAAATAAACTGGCCTTTAACTGAGTAGAGCAATGCCGGTACTGTGGAATGGAAAAGTGGCATAAGGGTAAAAAGTCAGCTCTCAAGCTAACCAGACAAAACATCCCCTTGCATTGAATAGGAACGATTTTAACCACTTGCAACTTAGGCCTCTTGAACATCAGGAGAGTGATGGAATGCTGATGGAACGCGCATGCGATGTCTCCACTGATTGGCTGCCCCTGTCCTGCACTAGCATGTCAGAAGAGCTCAAATAAGAGGATAGAGTTTAAAAAAAAAAAAAGAAAAAAAATCAGTGTTGATATTCTTGGGTTTATTTATGCGCAGGTAAGCAGTGCACTCAAAGGGGCTCCATGGCATGCTAGAGATTTACTGGGGGCCCCAGTGCATTGAACGTCATAGTTTCTTGACATTTGATATCATCGTGTTATCACTTCATCATCACAGAAACCACAGGATGAAGACGACGATGAGGGAGAGACCGGGCTCACGGAAGAGGAGAAGGAGGAAGAGGAGAAGGAACAAGAGAAGCTGGGCAAGCTGCAATATTCCATCGACTATGACTTTGAGA
Source organism: Phycodurus eques (assembly GCF_024500275.1). Lineage (NCBI taxonomy): Eukaryota > Metazoa > Chordata > Actinopteri > Syngnathiformes > Syngnathidae > Phycodurus > Phycodurus eques. The sequence goes on along the minus strand of NC_084534.1, from coordinate 25,313,179 downwards.
ACACAAAGGTCTGTGGTTCCCTATTAAGTGTCTAAAGCTAGTTATACAGGAGGTCCTCAGTTTATGACGGTCCCGAAGTATAGCATTTCAAAGTTACAAACCGGGTAAACCAATGTCAAAACAAGAATTGTACTAATTTTGAAGGCCATTGTGGTGAATAATTTTCTTCAGTTTTTCAGGGCTTTACATATGTCAGGTTGCAATTTTCTCTGCTGCCAACCAGTGATCACTTGAGTGGGGACGACATGTCCGGTGGAAGAAAGACGACATAATGTTGTTTTGTTTGGAGTTGTTGTTGTACCCTTTGTGACAGTGAAGAGTTTAATACTTCTCCAGTCAGGCGAGACACACGTTGACTGATTGCGATAGTTTGTCGGTGTCTGCAAAAAGTAACCCTGACATAAATCAAGCTGCGGTTGCGTCTCATTTCCATGCACAGCTCACAGTCGGGATCCTTCAAGCGGCAGAACTCATGTCCATGGATTCGGGCGGGACTTCTGATCCATATGTTCGAGTTCTGCTCTTCCCCGACAAGAAGAAGAAGTTTGACACCAAAGTCCACAAGAAAACGCTCAACCCCGTCTTTAATGAGACCTTTGTCTTCAAGGTAAGGCTGTAAAAGCCAAAGTATGTGAGAGCACCAAAGTCTATTAGGAACGTGTTATGCCAGGTTTGTGAGGCTGCTTTTCTCAGTTAATAAGGTCTGTAGGGACTTGACAAATGTCTCCGGGTCAGATTGAAAGTTCTGCCTGTCTGCCCATTTGCTGCTGCTGTAGAGCCAATCTTACTGAACAGTACAGTGTTCCTATTGTGAGACGAAGATGTCTTCATTTTCACCATTTACTGTCTCGAGATACGCTTCAGCTTGTCCATTTCAGTGTTTCACAGGAGCCTGGGGATGGGCATCCGGAGGAATTCTGTTAATTGATCAATTGTACGTCCAAACTTGCATTTTCTATAGCTGTTGTCCGCCTCAAGGATGAGGGTAAGATGGAGCCCGCTCCAGCTGACTTTGGGCGAGAGGTGGTGTACACTCTGGACTGGTCGCCAGTCAATCACTGGGCACAATGAGACAAACAAGCATTCACAATCACATTTTACCCATGAGACAATTTAGAGCCTTCAAGCATGGGAAGTACGTGAAAACTCCACACAGGAAGGCTGGTGCCGAGATTCGCACCCCGAATCTCAGAATAATAGTTCACCCTGTTACACTCAATTCTACAGTTTTTTGTTTAATTTTCCAACTTGAGGTGTAAGTATTTTTTTAGTTCTAACTTTGGGGAGCCTGGTGGAATGGTTCTGTGGTTTTCAATGGTTCTGAGGTTTTCAATTTGAATCTTGGCTCAGGCTGTCCTGTGTTGGTTTTCTACAGGTACTCTGGCTTCCTCCTACATTCCAAAAACATGCATGTTAGGTTAACTGAAGACTCTAAATCAGGGGTGTCAAACTCTTTTTCGTCTCGGGGCGCACTGAAGTTATGATTTCCCTCAGAGGGCCATTAGAACAGTGAAATCCTATAAATGTTTAATCACCAAAACATATTATTACCATTACACAACAAATTGAGGGATAACTCGGTTTGAAATCAGAAGACAAGGATAATAGTTTGTTCAAGTATTGTTTAAATTACTGTAGAAGACGGGTTTGGTAACAGAAAAATGCAATATCTCAACATTATTGTTCATTATTATGACAATTTGGAATATCGGTACAGATTTTAGCACGGGCCACATAAAATGATGTGGCGGGCCGCATCTGGCCCCCGGGCCTTGAGTTTGACACATTTGCTCTAAATTGTTCATAAATGCAAATGTCAGCATACATGGTTGTTTGTCTACACCCCAGCCCAGGATGTACAGTGCCTCTTGCCCAAAGTAGGCTGGGATAGGTCCCAGCTCACCTGCGACCCTAATGACCACAAGCACTTTAGAAAATGGATGGATGGATGCTTCAAGACACGCATTTTGGATGCTAACGAGTCACTCAAAATACTTTGTTAAAGTAGTAGTAGTAAGTACAGTTTTAATGTGTTCCGCCTCTGAAGTGAATTCCAACCATCAGGTGCAGAATGCATAAAATAGTGTGCAAACTTCTGCAACATTAAGCAAATACAATTCTTGGGAATGTACATGATAAGTACTCTGGCTTCTAATGATGTAGCCAAATAAACATTGGGAAGTAGGCCTAAGAGTGAACTAGCTGTCAAAAATGTGTATGCGTGGTTATAACAATTCATATTCGTATAAAGTTGTTCAGTTTCAGCTTAAATCTTTTGATCAGGCCTTCTACATGACATCCAAAAGAAAGCTGATCATCAATTAAAACACCCAGGTGTATGTTCTACCGGTGTTTGCATGGCTTCCTCCCACTTTCCAAAAACATACTTGCTAGGTTAATTGATAACTCTGAATTGTCCACAGGTGTCAATGTGAATGTGAATGCTTGTTTGTGTATACGTGCCGTGCGATTTGCTGGCAGCTAGTCAAATTCCCCGAATTTAAACACTGAATACATTGATCTTGCCTGTTTTTAGAGGCTTTATTCATTACTTGTATTATCTCTGCAATGGTTCCTTAAATGCGGATTTCTTTATCATCATCTTTATTTGCCAAGTATGTCCAAAAAACACGTATGTCCAAAACACACGGAGACAAATTCCTTGTGTGTTTTGGACATACTTGGCAAATAAAGATGATTCTGATTCTGATTCAGATTTTGTTCACAACGGCAGGTGCCCTACGAAGAGCTCGGTGGCAAAACTTTGGTGATGTCCGTTTTCGACTACGATCGCTTCTCCAAGCACGACGTCATCGGCGAGGTGAAGCTGCCCATGAACACCATCGACCTCGGGCGTCCCATCGAGGAGTGGCGGGACCTGGAGAGCGCCGATCAAGAGGAGGTGTCCACGCAAACAGAAATTATGTCATTGTTTTGTAACTGATTTCAAGTTCAATTTACAATGAGGTCTATTGGGCATTTTTGTCCCACATCTTAATACAATCCCCAGGTGTTTTATTAAAAAGTCATTTATAACTTAAACTACAGAAAGGATAACATCCACTTGTAAGAGTTTGAATTTCTCAGTCCAGGTTTCGTTACCATCACAATAGGGGGCTGAGCTAGAGTTTTGAAACAAGGTGAACAGTTTCTTGTTCTCAAATAGCCCAGATTCTGAAGAGAAAAGTGATCTACTATATAGACAAACATATTCACTCGTGTGGGCAGCACTTCATCACCAAGCCGCCAAATTACACATTATTAACTAGATAAGTGGATCTGTCCATGTGGTGCATGCATAGGGAACATTGCTAAACACAACTTTTCTGGACATCCGTGTATGTGCCAGTTATCAGACACAGTACACTGAATGCTAACCTATGCTAACACAGTAGCTCAGCTTACCTTTTGCCTTCGACACGATCGTGCTTCCTAAACTCAGTATGGGAGCAGTCCTGTATTATGTAAATTACTCCCACCGTTATGGCACTATGCAGTGAAATTCATAAAGGCTCGCTCACAGACAAATTTGCAGAAATGGGCTAACTAAAGATGTAATATATATATATATATATATATATATATATATATATATATATATATTTATTTATTACAAAAATAAAAACTGAAATATCACACCGCCATAAGTATTTAGACCCTTTGCTGTGACACTCATATATTTAACTCGGGTGCTATCCATTTCTTCTGATCATCCTTAAGATGGTTCTACACCTTCATTGGAGTCCAGCTGTGTTTGATTATACTGATTGGACTTGATTAGGAAAGCCACACCCCTGTCTATGTAAGACCTTACAGCTCACAGTGCATGTCAGACCAAATGAGAATCATGAGGTCAAAGGAACTGCCTGAAGAGCTCAGAGACAGAATTGTGGCAACGAGCAGATCTGGCCAAGGTTACAAAAAAAAAAATCTGCTGCACTTAAGGTTCCTAAGAGCACAGTGGCCTCCATAATCCTGAAATGGAAGACGTTTGGGACGAGCACAACCCTTCCTAGAGCTGGCCGTCTGGCCAAACTGAGCAATTGGGGGAGAAGAGCCTTGGTGAGAGAGGTAAAGAAGAACCCAAACATCACTGTGGCTGAGCTCCAGAGATGCAGTCGGGAGATGGGAGAAAGTTCTAGAAAGTCAACCATCTCTGCAGCCCTCCACCAGTCGGGGGTTTATGGCAGAGTGGCCCGACAGAAGCCTCTCCTCAGTGCAAGACACATGCAAGCCTGCATGGAGTTTGCTGAAAAAAACACCTGAAGATTCTGTGGTCTGATGAGACCAAGACAGAAATTGTTGGCCTAAATTCTAAGTAGCATGTGTGGAGAAAACCAGGCACCGCTCATCACCTGTACAATACGGTTCCAACAGCGAAGCATGGTGGTGGCAGCATCATGCTGTGGGGGTGTTTTTCAGCTGCAGGGAGAGGGAAACTGGTTGCAGTCGAAGAAAAGATGAATGCGGCCAAGTACAGGGATATCCTGGACGACTTCAGAGTGCTCAGAACCTCAAACTGGGCCGAAGGTTCACCTTCAAAAAAGACAATGACCCTAAGCACACAGCTAAAATAGCGAAGGCGTGGCTTCAGAACAACTCCATGACTGTTGTTGAATTGCCCAGCCAGATCCCTGACTTAAACCCAATTGACCATCTCTGGAAATACCTGAAAATGGCTGCCCACTAACGTCCACCATCCAACCTGACAGAACTGGAGAGGATCTGCAAGGAGGAATGACAGATGATCCCCAAATCCAGGTGTGAAAAACAAAACGACTCATGGCTGTATTAGCTCAAAAGCGTGCTTCTACTAAATACTGAGCAAAGGCTCTGAATACTTATGGCTGTGTGATATTTCAGTTTTTCTTTTTTAATAAATCTGCAGAAATTTCAACAATTCTGTTTTGTGTGTGTGTTTTATTTAACACTGTGAAACCCAATTATTTCTATAAAGACAATGTCTTCTTTAAATAATTTTTACACTGAGGCACTACCACACTGGATGAGAGATTTTAAAATTGTTAGTTGACCTGTTGAGGGAGAAGCAGCACAGCTGGTCCTGGCACTGACTGAAGACATGATTTCTAACATTGGTTCATTATTCTGAATTAAAGTTTAAAATTCATACCTGACAACTCTGGCATCTGTGCTGTTTCAGCCTGAGAAACTGGGGGACATCTGCATCTCCCTGCGTTACGTCCCCACTGCCGGGAAACTCACTGTCTGCATACTGGAGGCCAAGAACCTGAAAAAGATGGATGCCTGTGGATTATCCGGTAGGGAGACGATTTATCACAAACACCAATGCAGTGGCTCCTCGATGTACCAAAGAGTTCATGTCCCTAAAGTGGCAACATAATCCAAATTTGTATGCAAGTGGGAATGTACTCTAGTCTAGTAAATATTTGTATGGAAAAGCACTTTGGGTTTTAACACTCATTCTGAAATTAAGGTTGCAAGACAATTTTAGGGTTTTGACTTAGGGTTTCAAACCAGGATTAGGTCTTCAAAAAAGTTTAGGATTTCTTATTAGGGTTCGTGTTAGGGTTTCAAGCCTGGCTTAGTTTTAAAATTAGGGTTGCAAGGCAGGGTTAGAGCTTCAAATCAAGGTTAGTGTTTTATATTAAGGTACATACTAGGGTTTCAAGCCTGTGTTATGCTTTCAAACAAAGGTTGGGGTTTCAAACAAAAATTTCAAGGCAGGCTTCGGGTTTCAAATTAGGGTTTCAAGCCTGGGTGAGGGCTCCAAATCAAGGTTAGTGTTTCATATTAAGGTACATACTAGGGTTTCAAGCCTGTGTTATGCTTTCAAACAAAGGTTGGGGTTTCAAATTGGGGTTTCAAACAAAGATTTCAAGCCAGGCTTCGGGTTTCAAATTAGGGTTTCAAGCCTGGGTGAGGGCTTCAAACATAGGTTTACGTTTCAAATTATGGTTAGGAATTCAAATGAGGGTTTTAAGACAGGGCTTGGGCTTCAAACAAGGGTTAGGGTTTCAAAATATGGTTTTAAACCTGAGTTAGGGTTTCAAACAAGGGTTAGGGTTTCTGAGGCCAAAACAATAGAATATAAAGCAGTAAGTACGGCGTACCTGAGCATGCCTTCTTTTGCCGAGTGAGCGTTTATTCTGATGTCGCTGTGCAAACTACTTTACTGTTCGTTCTTGAACTTGACACGCAGTATATCGTGACCATTGTAAACTGAGGATCTTCTATTATGAAAGTGAATGACTGGACAGCATCTTTGTTAGAAACATGGTTAGATTATTCAACAGGGAGGAGGTTTTTGGTGGAGCCGTTTTTCATGGCAAATGAAAAAAAATGACAGGCCTTGTTTCAAACTAGGAACCTTTCGTGTGTGTGTGTGTGTGTGTGTGTGTATGTGTGTGTGTGTATGGTGAATGTGATAACCGCTACACGATGGAAACTGCTGTGTTTCTTCAACCTTTTAACAGGCCCGGAAAACAAATACAACACTGCTGACAAGCAAGCAAGAGACGAACAAATAAGTTGTTTCCACCCAGTCTCGAGCTGGTGACCTTTTGCATGTTAGGCGAATGTGATGACCTCTACACTGAGGAAACTGCTGCTGACAGGACCGGCAAAACGTCTGGTTAGCTGGCATTTACCAGAATGCGTTCAGGAACAGTGAGGCCTGCTCCCCATTCGGTCAAGGAGCTGGAAAGCAATCCTCGTTAGTGTATTGGACAGTAGTCGTCTTTAGTCTGCGCGCATTCATGATTACCGCCTGAAATGCAGACTTGATTGGCTAAGGTCACATGTGATGGCTTGACTCATACTGGCACTGTATCGAACAAAAATGAACTGCCGTTCAAAAACCGTTCACAGATGTCAGAATGAGTGCATGCTCAAGAATGTTCCTCAGGCAGAAATACACTACAATCAGTTCATGTTAGCCCAAAATACGAACAAGTTCATAAAATTTAATTTTGTTAACTCATTTAGGTACAATACTGATGATTGCTAACTTGTTCTTTCGCAGACCCATATGTGAAGATCCAGCTGCTGCAGGGGGGTAAGCGTCTGAAGAAGAAGAAGACAACGGTGAAAAAGAACACCCTTAACCCATACTACAATGAATCATTCAGCTTTGAAATCCCACTGGAACAGATGCAGGTACAGTCGATGTCAAACTCGATCCTTCAATTGCAGGATACTAGTACACATAGAGTGCTCGTGACCCAAAGGACAAGTACAAGTAGTACAGGGTGGCTGTGGCTCATTTGGTGGAGCAGGTCGTCCACTGACCAAAAGGTTGGCAGTTTGAATTCCACCTCTGACTGTCCACTCTCAAAGTGTTGATGGGTCCCGGTTGGCTTTGTAAATGAGAAACTGTCCTCAATTTCCTTACCTGGTTAAACAAAGGAACGTAATTACCAATTTCAACAAGGTTCCTTTACAGGAGGGACTAGTGACTGGCATGTCTGCCTCACGGTGTTGAAGTTACAGGTTCAAATCTCAGCTACCTGTTTATCTATTTTGAAATGCGCAAGATAAATATTAGATAGTTAATGATGAGAAATGTCTCATTTTGTATTGTATTTCTGGTCTGTGGTGCAAAAATATTTTCCCATAGACTCTGATAATTTATTGCTAATTATTTTGGGACTTCCCAAGCTACAGCTCACGGACACCCAGGGATTCGGGTACCCTAGTTTGAGAACCACTGGTGTCGGTGTCTGGTGAGTGTTTTAATGACACGTCACATTCATATTAATTGCAGAAAATCCTCGTGGCCGTTACGGTATTCGACTACGACAAGATCGGCAAGAACGACGCAATCGGCAAGATCTTTGTGGGCAGCAAGGCCACCGGGCTAGGTCTTAAGCACTGGTCCGACATGCTGGCCAACCCACGCCGCCCCATTGCCCAGTGGCACCCTTTGCAACCGGAGGAGGACATCGACGGTCAGCTTGCCTCCTTGGCAGCCAAGAAGTAACCTGGAAAGCCAACTAACCATTGAAGCCCTTCGTTCAATTACTGAAACCTTGCATGACCTAACCCAACTTGTCAGGAAAGCTGCTCAGCAAAAGACTCAGTAGAATAGATTCAGTTTGGGTTTCAAGGCATCCCATCTCGCATATTAGTGTCTGCTTACCGAGTGACCTGACTTGATTTTCTTTCAAGATTCTTCTAGACTGAAGTCTGAGCTGAATTAAAGCTTGGTTTTAGTTAGTAGAGCATGCTTTGCCCACATGTCAACGGCTTTGCACATTTCACGTATCATGGCATCAATTTGCAAACAGCGGTGGAATAGTAGGTTTTAGGTCTGCTATAGAATCGTATTGTTCATGTCACCAAGGTGGCTTGCCCATCTATGCATTTAGATTGAATGGTGGATGCTTTGACTGTTCAACATCTGTTTCAAAACTGAGTGAATGTCAACAAGAAGTAGGCAGTTACACTGTTATTGTGCCAACTGAAACGACCGCATGGATGTAAAACCTGACTCACCTTAAACTGAGCATACATACTTCTTCTTCTTTTCCTTTGGGCTTGTCCCTTTAGGGGTCGCCACAGTGCGTCATCCTTTTCCATGTAAGCCTATCTCCTGCATCCTCCTCTCGAACACCAACTGCCCTCATGTCTTCCCTCACGACATCCATCAACCTTCTCTTTGGTCTTCCTCGAGCTCTCTTGCCTGGCAGCTCCATCCTCATCATCCTTCTACCAATATACTCACTATTT